>NC_134868.1:19619396-19914396 GCF_049852395.1 Peromyscus maniculatus bairdii
ATCTTAGATAGAAAAGACCTTTGAGACTCTCAGGTGGATTTTCCTGGCAGGGCAAAAGAAGTAATGAACACTATTACATGAAGACTCTATAGACCATCCTTCAACAAGTACTGCTTAGCAATGTCTAACACTTCAGATTGTACCTGTCAAGGAAAGATTAACTACACCTTAAGCCATTTCAGAGTAGCTTCCTCTTAGCCATCAGGTCTATTCTTCCTCTAAGTCAGTAACAAATACTTTCTCTGAAGAATGGGGATAGAATCAGTGATGGGCGCAAAAAAGTATGAGCAATGTTTAGTTAGTATAATTTCCCCGTTGTGGTAGCTACATTTCCTAAACTGTATAGTGTTGAACAGTCAGATGATTTTTACAATTGATGTTACATGGAGTTTGACGCTGGCTTTGTAGGCTTCTAATAAAGTCATAATTTAGGTGCTTGTTCTTAAAGAGAGACTTTAAAATGTAGTTTGATGTGATCACCTCCCTTGCTGTGGTTACTTGAACCAACCCCAGTATTTGCAAACACCATCTTAGTCACATAGTTCTTTTGTAATTTAAAAGGGTCTGAGACCTGCCAGTTTAGCACCCATGGAGACAAACAGGAATTCATGTGGGATCTAGCACAGCACCACATTCTGTCTGGGAAGTCCACAATGATGAAAGGGAAAGAAAAATGATGTCTGAGCCTGTCTTGGAGATTCATGGTTATGAGGTTTTGGGTGCTTGTTTAATTTTTATTTTCCTCTACGTTTTATTGCCTGGTAAATACAGCAATATGATCAGCCTCACTGAGGTTTTTCAGACTGGATTTAGAACATTGCATGAGTCCACTGAAAAGAATGTGAGTATTGGATCAACATACATCTGTTCTACTGTTCTAAAGGACTCAAGAGAGACCCAGTGGATCAGTGCGTGTCCAAGTGTTGTTTGTGCTCTTCAGATAATCTGATGCCAATCGAAGCTTCATGAAAAGAGAAAGGAAATGGTAGTAAAAATATGGTGGGAGAACACATACCAATAAAGAGCAGGGATCGTGAAGAACTCATTTCTGAATTTAGTCAGCTCTCAGTACAACGCTGTACATGTTTTCCCATCCCCTGTAGCTTCTCTGATCCCACACTGCCTCTTTCCCTGTCTCTTTAGGGATTTAGGGTCCAATGGGCAGTTCATAACACAAGTCTGCCACACTGTGACACTGAATTGAGCTCCTCATTCTCAGAGCAACACCCAGCCCTCTAACTTCCTCTTCAGTCTTTTATGTCACAGCCTGCAGATGGTGGCAGCAAAAGAAAGGTGTGACAGACATGGATTCAGTTGTGCTCCAGCTGCCACTTGAGCTTAGGTTCCAACAGCAGATGGTAGCCTTTCTCCACTGGCTGTGCAGAACTGTTTGAAAATCATTAAGAATTTTTGTCTTTCATTGGACTTCAGCTCCTACATGTCGCCAAAAGGCATGGTGGGAAAACTTATTTTTCAGACTACCTTGTTTCAAAATAAATGGGGACATATTTTTCATATGTTGGGCTATAAACAGTAGCGAGAAAGTGAAAAATGGAATAAAGTATGATAATCGATGCTTTTTAAGTGAGCACAGCTTTCAGGTCTTATTATATTTCATACAAACCATACAATTGGTTTGCATGCATATGTTATCAGAATAATCTGCTTGATTATACATACAGAACAACATTTTATATCATATTCTATAAATCAGTAATATTATAAACAAAGGTTCTCCACCTATGGGTTGCAATCCTTTGGAATAAATGACCCTTTCACAGGAATAACATATCAGATATCCTGCATATCAGATATTTACATTACAATTTGTAAGAGTAGCAAATTACAGTTATGAAGTAGCAACAAAAGTAATTTTATGGTTGGGGGTTCACTACAACATGAGGAACTGTATTAAAGGGTTGCACCATTGGGAAGGTTGAGAACCACTGTTATAGACTATCTTAGAAACCTGTTTATCTCTTGCTGACTGCCCAATCCAGAATGCAGGTGTGTTTCAGTTTAAGTGAAAAAGATGAATGAAGAACACTCCAGTGCAACCTCAAGTAGTATCTAGGGACAATTTACTGCAATGCAAGCCAACAAATTTATGGAACACTTGAAAACTAAGAACTTTCAATAAAGCTTGCTTTGTTTGCTGCTTTTGGATTTCCTGACCCAAGAATATTCTGCCTGTTCAATGTGTTGGGTACTGAGATAGATGCAGGAACTCATCTTGAAAAATCTCTCAATTCCTCATAGAGAACAAATACCTATTGACATGGAGAAGTAGAAGGCAACACCCCAAAACCATTTAAGATAAACAATCCTTATATTTAAAAAAAAGTCTTCCATATAGAATTAAATAAAAAACATTGGAAGATACTCAGATTATATAACAAGGAAGTTTTAACTTCTGTAACTTGTAAAGTTGATTTTAACTTTAACTTCTGTAACTTGTCTATTTTAGTAACTAGGAAAGGTTGTAGAATGGTTTGATAACACATGTTATTGTAGAATATAAATCAATGATGTTTCTAACCACAACAACTCTGGAGCTGGAAAAAGGGTAATTTTACTTTTTATAAGCTCTTTGTATTTCTATACCTTAACAAATCATAACTTTAAGAAATACAGTCAGTTGTGAACTTGAACCTTGCATATTTAAGTTTAAAAATCTTGGCTTGTAACATATCACAGAACATAAAGCACTATTTATATACATATATGTATATGTATGTGTATATATGTACATATATGTATATATGTATATTCCTCTTTCAAGTCCATTGGCTGATTTGTTTAATTTCATAGCAGAGTTGAAATATTTTCCTCTAAGTTAACAAAGTCAAATTCAAGGTCTTCCTTAACTACTTGGGAAAATGCCAAACATAGCAGCATGCTGTTCTTGTCAGGTACAACTCTATCAATTTCTTTCTTAAGAAAGAGGAAGATTTGCAGAATATGCCAGAGGTAAATAGAGCAAACTCTTCATATATAATTTTGAATTATAGGCACATTGTACATGTATCTTTTATACACCACTGGGAAAAAAAAAGATGACAGGCCTGAAAATTATGTGCAAATCTTGGTGGAAAAGGCTTATATCTAGCCAGTCAACACTCAGAGAGAATTGAGGATTTTTGAGGCTACATCTCAGATAAGCACAACAGTGAACTGCATAATGTAAACTTGACCTTTTCTCTTGTAGCTAACTGAGTGTAGTCCAGACATGTCAGTCAACTTTCCAATGTGCATTTTCATTATGTTACTGTCAAACTTTACAGCTTGTCTTAGGATGTGGACTCGTTATTTTTGGACTGGTTATACAATGTTTAAATATCTTCAGCAGCATCATCATCATCATCATACAGAGTATAAAAGTTTCTTGGGGGATATAACCTGAATCATGTGTCAATCAACTATCAACTTAGCCAAAGTTCTTAAGTTAAAAGTCAAACTGAAGGAATCAATATGGCTTTTCTATTGCCATACCTTCCTTTGTCTTTGCTCTGCTCACAAAAGCTGAAAATTCCAAGAACACACCCTGGGCACTTACTCTTAAAATGGGTTGTTTATTTATTTATTTTTTTTTAAATTCTTTCTTGTACTGCTTCCATACACCAAGACTTGTCTAAACAACAGTTCTGGGCAAATGGCAATCTAGCTGGTCAAAAAGTCTACTGAGAAACACACTTCACAGCTACCCATTTAGTTCATGCAGATTATTTGTAACATGTCTTTTAATACATTAGATATGATATTGCATAGGCATTGCTCTAACACAAGCCAATCATAATTATATGTAATTATCTGAGAGAAATGTTTTTAAGTAAACAATTACCCCTAGAAACTATTTTCAAACAACCAAGTGAATGTATTCCCATAAACATTGGAATGGGAATATGCTGAAATATTCAGAATTATCATTAAAGCAACCTGTACAGTAGGAGTTACTTTGAGGAAATTGCACACAGCGCTAACAATGCAGCAAGATAAGCAAGAACAGTATACACGCTCTTCTGAATGCACAGGACTTGGTTGAAGGAGATGCGGGCAATAGTTTCACTTTACTAATCCCAGGAGTGTCTGCTACAGCTGGCTCCGTTCCAGGATGCTCTACTCCAGGGAGACTAAGTACTGCAGGGTAAGTTATTCCTGCTCAAGTGTCCTCAGTGACGTCTATGAGCAAACCCAGATTCCTCATCTTCGGTCATGTTGAGAATAGAATTCCTTCTCCATTCGAATACACAAGGAAAATTCTAGAAAGATAGTGATTCTAGAAATGATAGGATAGATTTCAACTAATGACGAGACTTACTAGACTGTTCCAGGCAATTCCTTACAAATTGTATGTATTTCCCAGTTGGATTCTTGTTTATCATAGCTGGATACGCCAAATTACCCTTTTCTCTTTATAACTGAATTGTTTTTCCTGTGCAATACAGTGACAAAATCTGACTACCACACTTTTATCACTGATAATATGAGTTTCAACCCAAGAAGGACAAAGTGACTCAAAAGAGCAGGAACTGTCACTAATTCGCCATATTAGAATCAGATAATATGCATCCCAGCTCTCCTTGCATCAGGAATCTGAGCTGAATTCGACATCATAGAGACCGACAGGGTACAGAAGAAATGTATTAAAAATCCAAAGGGAAGTGAACAAACTCCATTTGAAAACTTCAATTTTGGTTTTATTTGAAGGAGTGCCATTGAGATTAATCTTTTCTTTTTTTTGATTTTTTTGAGACAAGGTTTCTCTGTGTAGCTTTGGCACCTTTCCTGGAACTCACTCTGAAGCCCAGGCTGGCCTCGAACTCACTGAGATCCTCCTGCCTCTGCCTCCCTCTACTTCTATGCTATGTCACACACACACACACACACACACACACACACACACACATCTATATATATATATACGTATATGTATGTACACACACACACACACACACACACGTTTCTATTTCTCTCAGACTCACCCATTCTTCTCCTCTCTCCACAGGTAGCAACCTCTTGGTTAATTTCTTTATTTGCTTCCATTTCATTCTGTTTGGTTTATAAACAGTAGTGGATCCAAGCCACATGTGGTGGTACCCACCTATGATCCTAGCACTTGCAAAACTGAGTACAATGGATCATTGTCTGAAGGCTAGCCTGCATATTGAATCAAAGAAGACCAGGCTGGGCTACATAGTAAGACTTGTCTCAAAAGAGCTTTTTTTTTTTTTTTTTTTTTTTTTCCTGCTCAAATTCTGTCATTAAAATGTAAGACAAGGCCAAACAACTTCAAATAACCACTAATTTTCTAATCTGATCAGCTTTCATTCCAGCTGCATTCACTCACATAAAGAGCTTGTCATATCCAAAGGACAAGACTGCTCACATTGTCTAATTAATTCCCATTCTACCTTTCCCTTTGTGTGTTCTCCCTGTCTCCCTCACCATTTTCTCTCTCCTATCAGTTCATATGTTTCTATTTAACGGAGCTTTTGCTTCCTGATATCACATGTCCTGCTTTCTTGCACACTTTCTCCCCTAAGGAACCTCATGCAATTCACATAGAAAGCATAACCAACTATAAAGCACACTCTCTCTCTGCCCAGGGACTAAGTGTCATGTCAATAGATGCTCTTTAAGTGTTTGTGGTACAAAGGGACATGCTAAAAACTATGACCATGTGGCAAACTTGTTTAATGAATAAAAATACCCCATCTTTTATCATTTCTTCAGTTTCATATTTCACTCAGCAGTATTCTGACCATATTCTTCTTAAAGTAAGATGTGTTGCTATGTTGTAGAGATTGTTGTAAACAACTAGGAGATTTTAAAGGTACAAGTGAGTGAGATGTGTCTAATCAACAATTAATTTTTCTGTGAAATATGCAAAACATTAGAATTTTAGCATTCAGTAGTTTACTTTCTTATTACTTTTTTAAAAAGATTATAATTACAGTCTCTTCCTTCTCTTCCCTCCCTCCAAACACTCCTATACAACCTTCTTTGTTCTCTCCCAACTTCATGACCTCTGTTTTTTCTTTGCTATTGTGTGTGTGTGTATGTGTGTGTTTGTGTGTATATGTGTGTGTCTTCCTAAATATAACCTCCTCGGTTTGTATAATTTTACCCGTATGTGTGTTTTCAGGGAAAGCCAAGGAAATATGGTGTAGGACTTAACTAGAGCATTAGGACTACATTAACAAGGCATCATGCTACTTCTCAACCATCTATTAGAAAGACCTTTCTGAGACAAACAGGTCTCCTGTGTTTCCAAATGGTACCACAACTCTGTCGACAACTGTCAGTATAGGCCATGGCTGCCTGCATAGAACCATGTAGAGTTCTGTCTTTGGTGCAAGCACGTGTCTAGCAAGCAGGAGAGACCATCAGGTAGCCCAATGGAGTTGGGGGTAGGTCATCTAGGGTCTCATAAAAATATAGTATTTACTTGATGGTGTGCACACGGAATAAGACATTATTCTGTAGTGCATTTGAGGAAGAAGGAAGGTTGATTATAGCCAGGGACAATTCTGGAGCTTGGGCCAGCCTAGACCCCATCTGTCCCTAGAGCAAACCAAAGGGAATGAAGTAGTACCGGGTCATACCTCCATCTCTGCACACAAATAGCTGAACATAATATTATAGCATTTGGGACACATAGTCATAGAAGACTTATGTGCCTATTTCACTAAGTTGCTTTTAGAATATTTTGTTCTTTGTGAATATCCCCAGAGGAACATCTGTCTAAAATTCAGCAATGGAGACTGATAAGGCCTGGTATTCATTGTCATTCAGTCACTGAGGAGACCCTGTCTTATCTATGTGTCAACAGGACCAACAGTAGGGATGCACACTGAGCAACTAAACCACCAGGTAAAGTGACAACCTTGGTCTCCCTTAATTCTATGGATCTGTTGGAGGCAGAATATCAAACTTCAGACACACTGAGGTCTGACTACTCTACAGGGGCTGCGTTTAGAGCCATAGGCCCTAAGTAAAACCTGGAGCCACAATGGTACAGACTCCAGATCCTGCAATGACCACAGGTACCTCAGAAATCAAAACCATGCTGACCTTGGAGACTATGGGAACCAAAGCTTCAGTCTTTCAGGGGATACTGAGCACACTGCAGCCAAAACTCAGGTCCTGCACTGACCTCTGAGGCTGCTGAGTAGGTGTCCTTGTTGCAGGGTGACTGCTCTAGCTCTGAAGAAGCCAGAAGCCTGCATGCTGATGCTCTCTGGTCCCCCATAGTAATAATCTTTTTAGAAACTGACAAGATTCACAATTCACAGGAGATAGCCAATAGAAATAGATAAATTGTCTCCTTTGACCTCACTTATGGAAACACAAGGCTTTGTGCCCTGTCCTGTGGTCAGCACACAGAGTATCTCAAGACTGTAGAGCTCTAGAAAAAGAGAAAACAATTAAGAATTTTAATTCTTAGGTCTCCTGCAGGCCTAAGAAATGAAGATGAAGATGTCCATTTCTTCTGACACTGGGAGAAGGTACTTTCCTGCAGCGTATTTTATTTCAACTCTTTGATCCTGGGGATTGGACTTTCTGAACACAGTATTACTGTGACAACATGCTTGCCCTGACAGAGGATCCATTGACCTAACTGGTGCCAAGGTCTACTTAGAGCAGATTTCCTGCGGGGAACTGGGTCAAGGAAAGTTTTCCCCTGGCACATGATTTATTTTATATTTCCACATTACCTTCTTCCTACTCTGGGAGTGCTGTTAGCAAACTTCTCCATGGGATTTGCAGGCATGACACTTGCTGTTCTGATGTGAGAATAGTCTCAGTTTCTTTGTGTCAGATTGGTTTGCTTGTTCAAGGTGATTTATTATTTCAGCAACCTTCGAACATGGAACAAATCAATGTCCATTGGGTTAGCACTTCCTCTCATTTCCTGAAGGAGGACCTGATAATTCTGATAGCTCCCAAGGGGATACTCCATATTCTCTCCAAATTTATGGTAGCCACTATGTTGTTCTCTATGTACACCAGTCACATTGAAAATCCAAGGAAGGTCATTCATTATGACTAACATTATGAAGGCTGGAATGGTCTATAATTGAATTTTCTGGACTCAAAAAAAGCCATATGTTAGAATTAGCATTGAAAGTGACAGGAAGAACTTGTCTCTGTTGAGGTGTTCTTGGAGAATATTTGGTTTGTATAGTACCTCTGCAGAAGGATGGAAAAGCTTGCGTACCTCTGGAGAGATTGAAGACAGTGCAATTTTCTACTCAAAGTACAGACAGCTCTGCCTGACAAGGCAAGAACTATCAATCAGAAGAGTGTCTTGCAAAGACAATGGATGTTTCTGCAAGTTGCTATGCATTGCACCTTCAGTGCTATGCATTGCAATTAGGCCTGAGTACGTGTGAAAAAGAAATAAGCAAAGGTAATAAGGCTGTACTGCTGCCCACTCAAAGTGATTGAACG
Organism: Peromyscus maniculatus bairdii; assembly: GCF_049852395.1. NCBI lineage: Eukaryota > Metazoa > Chordata > Mammalia > Rodentia > Cricetidae > Peromyscus > Peromyscus maniculatus. The sequence continues at coordinate 19,627,851 of NC_134868.1, forward strand.
GTTATGCAAAAGAAAATTTCCCAGAATGTGGAATGATCATAACTCAATTGCTTTCAGTACTGGAAAAAGAAACTGTGACTTGACAGCTTCTAACATTGACACTTTTGCGAATAGATAATGTGTTGCTTATTTTGTAAGTGAAAACCAAATCATTGGTCCTGGAAACTTCCCAGACCTTCCTAACACCCATGCTTCAGGGATTTAGTCATAATTAAGATTGATCAATGTAAAACCCCAAAGATTAAATATAGATTATCTTGAGTGTTCAGCAGATATATCTAAAATGTCAGTACTATTAGAATTATTATTAACAGGACTTTTATAAACACTTATTTTTATAAGTGCCTCAAATCACTGTACTCTTTACACTTTTATTTAGGCACTGGGACAGCAAAAAAAAGGGGGGGTGGGAAATAAACTCTCTCTCTCTCTCTCTCTCTCTCTTTCACACACACACACACACACACACACACACACACACACACACACACACACTTTTCCTTGTCCAAAGCTTCAGTTGATTTGAATATTAAGATTTATCATTGGTGGATGTATTTTCTCCTAGAAAATCAAGGGTAATTTTACTTTATTCCTTTAACCCATAATTGTTGAAGATATTCTAGAATATTCAGAAAATACACAAAGATTGATATAAAAAAACCAAATATACCAAAACTCCCACCCATTATTGCCAAACTTTGATCACTGTATAAATAAAGCCTAGTCTAATTACATTAAATGCTACAGACAGACAGCTATCTCAGGATAGCAATGGAACACTCTTAGCCCATTAACTAACTGTATTTGATAATGAGATTACAGTCTTTAATTTACATGCATGCTTTATTCTGAATGTAAGCATGGGAAGGAGACTAGCTGGGTTAGACTTTTACTTTTTTTACTTTTCTTAATGCCAGCCAGCGGTGTGACCTGCAGGAAATGACTTAACCTTCCCATGTCCTACATTTTCATCTGAAAAATAGGGACTAATATGGTGATGCTTACTTCACGCAATATTTATGAAGTTGGGTGTAATGGCACGCATCTTTAATCTCAATACTCAGGAGGCTAAAACAAGAGATTTACCACAAGTTTGAGGCCAGCCTACATGGTGACATAGTGACTCCTTTATTTAAAACATAAACAGGCAAAAGATAATGTGAATTAGTAATTTAAAATACAGGAATATTTAGTTATGGTAAGAATTTAATTATCTTATGTATATTGGTAGCAACATTAATAGCAATATGCAACAAGATACATGGTTAAATATCTCCTACTCCTCCTGGAAATTTGACTGCATTTACCTTGTGCAGGTTTTGTGCAGGCAACCATAGCTCTTATGAGTTCAAGTGTGCCGTGATTCTATCATATGTAGAAGACACAGCCTTGCCACAATCCTTCCTGAATCCTGTCCCTTAAAATCTTCTGTTCCCTCTTCTTTGGTGTTCTATTAGTCTTGGGGGAAAGGTTCAGGGCGGCATGTCATGGTGTGCTTGTAGAAGTCAGGGAACTATGGGGATGAATCAATTCTCTACTTCTACTGCATAGGTTCCAGTGATCAAACTCGGGTTGTCAGGCTCCATGCAGGTGTTATTACTCAATGAATCATCTCACTTGCCCCAAGCATACTTTGTTTCTAACAATTCTTTTCCAAAAGACAATATTTATGGGCACTTGCCTACATAATTAGCAATATATATATATATATATATATATATATATGATATATATATATATCATATATATATATGCTCAAGAGAACTAGATACCCTCTTAAGTATAATGGCTAGATGAGGTTTGTTTAAAAAATCTTATATAAAGAACATTTATATAAGATTCATATATAATTAATGTATAATATTAGTTATTTAACATAAAACAATATTCTTACATAAAGAAATAGATAAATATTTATTGGTCAGGATGATGGCCATAATTGTTCTCATCCCTCTTCTAGGACCAAAGCCCCCAGCCCTTCAGAAAGTACAGAATAATGTTTAATTACTCATGACATACTGCTGAGCTCTTCTCTAGGAATTGCCTTGAGCTGAGGGAGCGATCTAACCCGTGGTTACTCTGCCAGGAATAATCAGCATCTTTTGGCTTGCCAATGCAGGTAGGTACTTGAAGTTCAACATCTCAGTTTCAATTCTGGAGCACTCTATTGTCTCATCCAACTCCAGAGCTCATAACTTTGGTTGAAACCTTGCCCAGGAGCACATCATGTCTCAAGAACAGTTTATTCAGAGTATGTCATCACTTTTATACTTCAAAGAAGTTGAAAAAGTAATTGGGTGGATAATCTTACTTTGGGCATGTTGTTTCCATAAAAGGAGTCATGAGAGCACAGAGATAGATAAAAGAAAACCCTGGAAACTCAAGACGCAAATAATAGCATAGTAGTTACTCTCCCAGGGTCTCCTGTTATCTCATATATACTAAGCTTGGGGATGAAGAGTCCAGCAACTCAGGATCTATCAATAAAGTTCTCATGCAGAAGATAAAGCTTGATATTAGGAGTTCCCTAGGCAATTAAAACATTTGAGTAAAGATTTCATAGTGATTTTTCAAAGAAACTTGATATTTATGCTTATTTTTTCCAACATAATATCTTTAATGATTATTTGGGAATTGCACATCATGCACCTTGATCACACTCATTTTCTAGTCCTCATAGGTCTGCTATCCCACCCTTGTGACACCTCTCCCAAAAGAAGTCAAAGAAGAAGAGGTGGAGGAAAAGGAGAAGGGAAAAGAAGAGGAAGAAGGAGGAGGAGGAGGTGAAGGAAGAAGGAGGAAGGAGGAAGAAGAAGGAGGAGGAGGAGGAGGAGGAGGAGGAGGAGGAGGAGGAGGAGGAGGAGGAGGAGGAGGAGAAGAAGAAGAAGAAGAAGAAGAAGAAGAAGAAGAAGAAGAAGAAGAAGAAGAAGAAGAAGAAGAAGAAGAAGAAGAAGAAGAAGGTGGTCCAATTTGTGTTGTCTATATACTCACTGAAGCATGGTCAAACTCTCAGTGGCCATCCCCTTAAAGAAAACTGAGTCCTTCCCCACCTGCACCCCACCAGAAGTCATCAATTATGGAAAGCTACACTTCAATATCCTTATCACAATTTGTAAAAGTTCTCTTTGATGGCTTTCTGTCTAGGATGTTTTTATTCTTTTTTCTTTTTCTTTTTTTTTTTTTTAGTTGGGAGGTAGAGGTTGTCATAGAAAGGCTTTCCACGTCTCTCTTTCTCAACTGTGAGTCTACAGTCATCTATACCACTGCAGAAGTAGATTCCTTGCCCTTTACACTCAGCAGGAACATGGATCATGTTCTTCCACATGGTTTCTGGTATTTATGGACATTTCTGTTTATTATATCTGTTTGACTCCTTAGATGGGACAGTTTCCAAACAAGTCAACATATACCTGGAGGGTTCTTAAGACTGGTTTTTGATTTGCAGAACACAGATGCTATTCTTTTTAAAGCACTGCTACCTATTTGTATCTAAAGTTAAAGATCCTACATCTTCCTTAAATTATTCTGTTTAGTGATCCTGAAATTTCAAAAGCCTGAAAAAAGAGACACAGATCAATTAATCTGAAAAGTCATGATGGGAATTTTTCTCATCATTAGATTTGTGACTGCAAACAGATGGTCAAAAAGCATGAGAACAGCTTCATCATTCTGTGTATTCCAAAGCACGTGCAATCTTCAACCAGAGCTGGATCCTGAGTCGTATTTTTAGAAAATATTTGAGTACTTTGACTGTTACCATTCCCATTTCCATTTTTGTTTCCTCATTAATGTGTCAGTACATTTTGATGTATGGGGCATTGCATACCAAAATTGATGTTAAACTCAAGGCACTGCTTACATAAAGTCAAAACAGATAATTAGAAATAACCACATGATTGACTGTTCACATATTTTTCATTCAGAATCTTGGCCTCAAGTAAATGTAACGCAAAATATGAACTTTAGACAGATGATGCCTTTTTCTCTTTCTTATATTAAACACCAGAGCCTGTCTGATGGACTGCTCTTCTCACAGTTCACTTTTTTTTAATACTATGGATCCAATACTGTTAATGATGAACATCTATTCTCTTTATGATGCAATAATCTCCTAGCTGGAAGAACATTGCATGCATTAAAATTATATTCCCATCTGGAATGCATATAATTCCTAGGAGCAGTCTCAGGGTTTAAGTTTTGGTATTCCTTGTGAGTCTCAGTATACTGCTCCCCATCATTCCCTGGGGCAGTATGCTGGATGGCTTTCACCTTGATAGTCACAAAACAACAATAAACACTCATTGAACAAACTGTGGGAATGTTCACTTAGTTCAAGCTGATAATGCAAAGGCTTTCTTCCTTTCACAGGTATTTCTTCCTTCTGACAACAATGATGAGAAAGAATGATCATTTTAGAGTACTTTGGCAACAGTACTCTGTCTTGTAAGCAAATTTTAGGAGATTAGAAATACACTAACATGCATTATTACTTTACATATTAAAACATATACCTTTAATAGTATAAATACTATATTTTTCAAATTTTCTTTTATTAAAAATAGATCCCCCCTTTGCCGGGCGGTCGTGGCGCACGCCTTTAATCCCAGCACTTGGGAGGCAGAGCCAGGCGGATCTCTGTGAGTTCGAGGCCAGCCTGGGCTACCAAATGAGCTCCAGGAAAGGCGCAAAGCTACGCAGAGAAACCCTGTCTCTAAAAACCAAAAAAAAAAAAAAAATAGATCCCCCTTACCTAAGACCTAGGGTAAAACCAAATACTGTTCTACTAAAAGAACATTGATATTAAATGACTCCAAGTGACATTTTGCTATACTCATAGATCAGTCCCATTCTCAGCCATCATCAAAAAGGCTTCCTCGTGCAGTAGATAGCTGCAAGATATATATATATATATATATATATATATATATATATATATATATACATATACATATACATATACATATACATATATCAGATATATAGAAAGACCTATGCAGCCAGATAATATATAGAAAGTGAGAGACCTTGGAACTCTCAGCCCTAAATGAGATGTTTCTATCAAATCCCCCCATCCCCCCAGGGCTCAAGGAGATGTGCTGAAGAGGAGGCAGAAAGTGTGTTCGAGCCAGAGGCATTGGAGAACCCCAAGAAGCAAGGTCCTCAACATGATCAGTACATATATGAACTCACAGAGCCTGATGCCGCACACAAAAGGCCTGCACAGGTCTGCACCAGGTAGGGTCCTGGAGCTAAAAGAAGAAGTCGGTACATGCTCCCATCACTAATCCAGGAGCTATCTCAATTGATAGCCACTTGCAAATGAAAATTTAGTTTTCTCCCAGGAAGTCTCGCTGGGGAAACAAACTACTCTTAAGGGTAGGCCCTATGCCAAGCATGGATGGCAATATGGGAGGCAGGGGACTGGGTAGACAGCTGATATAGTAACCCTTGTTGGGAAATGATGAAGGCAGGTTCAGTGAGGGGCTTGTGAAAATGCAGGACTTCCAACCTTATCTGAAATTAATGGAGCAGCATCCTACTTTGTTGCATTGCAGATGCTAGAGGATCTTTACCACAGTCCAGAGGCAATGAAATGATATCTTATGATGTCTGTGGAGGAGAAATAAAGAGCAGAAAGAAACAATTAGTGCTCTTCACAATTAGGGGCTTATCAAAGGAGGATAGAGAAACAGAACCGCACCACTATCCAAAGGGCTCCTCCCCTTTTTGTCTAAACAGACATGAGTTGTAGAATGAGGTTTTCTATCATCATCTGTTAATGACAAGGTGATGCTCCAGTTTACCTTGCTAAACAGGTGTCAGCCGACACCAGTGAAAAGAGATCATCTAAATAAATTCCAGAATCTCAACATTAGATTCAAAAACACAAAATGTTCTTATATATATATAATATATATTATATATATGTATAATATATATATAATATATATATTATACAGTTCAAGAATTTCATATATATACATGACATATGATCATACCCACTCCTAATTTCTTCCCTCTAACTTCCCCTAGGTTTCTCTATTACTTTTCTTCTTCCTCCAACTTCATTTTTCTCCTTCTCTTTTGTTCTTGCTCCAACAGCATCTGTCAAGGTCTGGAGCCTTGTGATCACCTTTCCCATTAATGCTCAAACTTTAATTGACTTGATCTTATTCAGGCAGCTTCTGAGTTCTTAAGGGCAGCAGTTGTGAAATGTCCACCAGGCAGATTTCACAGCATAACTACCCATTATCCAGTTCCTATATTCTTTCTGCTTCTTCTTTCATTGTGTTCCCTGAGCCTTAGTGAGGAGGTTTGCACCTTTGCAGGGCTGAGTATCTTATTTTAAGTTTGTTGACCAGTTATGAGTCTCTACATTGACTGTGACCCACTCAAACAAGAAGCTTCTCTGGCTAAGGTTGAAAGCAGCCCAGCTATATTGTTATAAACATAAATACTAAGAAGACAATTTGGCAGCATAACCATTTAGCAAAAATTCCCAGATACTCTGGGAAACAGTGTGACACCTTCTTTGGAAAAAAATGTGTATTAGTACATGCAAGCCAGCAATTAGACCACAGAACACTTATCCTAGAAGAGAGAAAGCCTGCATCCTAACCAAAGTTCTCAAAACAGAATCAACTTATTCTATGTACAAGTCAAAGCTTCAAGGAAAAGGAGAACTTGAAGATGTGTGCCACTTACATTTTCTAAATTGAATTGGATTGTGACTCATGATTTGAAAAACAAATCAAGTTACATCAGTGTAAAATCTACTTAGCTCATTTATTGTATTTTTCTATGTCTCTTTAAAAATAGTGTAAGGAATTCACTTAGCTAACAAAATTTCTGAAATTTGGTCTGAGATTTATTCTTTTCAAAGCCTAATACCATAGTGCTTCTTTGGAACCATCTGTGTATGTATATATCTATATTCTATTATTCGCACATGTGTATATGTTATCTATTAATATGATACAGAATCATTATGTATCCCAAGCTAGCCTGTAGTTCAGGCTGAGCTCTAACTCACAGCTACCTCCTGCCTGGTCCTCTTGAGTGTTGGCTTTCAGCCATGTTGCACTACAACAACCATTTTATTCATCCTGAAATTAATACTTATTCATTCATTAAGACACATTTTTCCTCTTTGTCCAATTCACACACTTTCCAAAGTTAGATCTCTTTTAAAAGATCATATTTCTTAGATGTGGAAATGTATCCAGCAATATAAACAAAGCCTGTGCAAACTATTCCCAAAATATTATTCTATGCCCTAGTCAAATAACAAAAGTTTTCGTGCTCTTGTGCATTTATGGAATGCCCATGTAACAAAGCAGAGAAATCGATTTTCCAAAATGGTTATAAAATTTAGGAAATAATTATAGGTCTAAAAAGGTCTGAAAGACAGTAACTTTGTTTAGCATTATTGAGTTTTTGTCTAGAGAGGGGCAGAACAACGGACTGTAGATCTTCACTTCTCTCTCTGTGCCTCCAAATCCAATCCTCAGCTCATCCACAGCTCTGCACAAAAAGTAATAATTATAAAAAATAATGAACAAAATGCAAAGAACCAATGAAATAAAGAGTTGGTGCCTTGAGAAAATTAATGATCGACAAACCTTTATCAAAATTAGCTAAAAGGTGCAAAAAGAATATTCAAAGTAACAAAATTAGATACAAAAAAAGGGGGACATAACAACAGACACCAAGGAAATCCAGAGAATCTAAAAGAAATTGATACTTTTTTCAATTCATACCACTTACCAAAGTTAAATCAAAATAATATAAGCAATTTAAAAAGACCTAGCAAAAGAGGAACAGTCATTAAAAATTGTCTAACAAAAACCCCCAGGACCAGAGGGTTTTAGTGCAGAATTCTACCAGATTTTAAAGAGGAGTTAATGCCAACACTTTTCAAATTATCCCACAAAATAGAAACAGAAAGAACATTCCTCAATTAGTTTTATGAGACCACAGTTACCCTGCTACCCAAAACCGCATAAAGACCCAATAAAGAAAATTACAGACCAATTTCCCCTATGAACATAGATGCAAAAGTATTCAATAAAATACTTGCAAACAAAATCAAAGAACACATAAAAGAAGATCATCCACCATGATCACGTTGGCTTCATCCCAGAGGTGCAGTAATGGTTCAGCATACATAAATCAATAAATATAATTTACCATATAAACAAACACATGAACAAAGAAACATGATCATCTCACTAGATGCCACAAAGGCCTTTGACAAAATCAAACACCCCTTCATGAAACAGTCCTGGAGAGTTTAGTGACACAAGGGACGTACCTTAGCATAATAAAGGAAGTTTAAAGAAATGTTTGACATACTGAACAACCAGGGAAACGCAAATAAAATCTACTTTGAGACTTCATCTTAGAGCTGTCATAACTAAGATCAATAAAACAAGTGACCGCTCATACTGGCAAGGATGTGAAGTAAGAGGAACATTCATCCATTGCAGTAAGAGTACAAACTCAAACAGCCGCTATGGGAATCAGTGCGGTGGTTCTTCAGGAAGATAGAAATTTACCTAACTTAAGATCCAGCTATGTCACTCTTGACCATGGATCCAAAGCATGCTTCATTCTACCACAAAGATACTTTCTCAACCATGTTCATTGATGCTCTATTCATAATAACCAGAAACTGGAAACAACTAGATGTCCCCCAACAGAAAAAAAAATGGATAAAGAAAATGTGGTACATTTACCCAATGAAGTATTACTCAGATGTCAACAAATCAATAAATAAATAAAAATAAAATCATGAAGGTGGCAGGTAAATGGATAGACTAGGGGAAAAAAATCATCCTGAGCAATCTTCTTATTTCATCCTGAAGTAACTCAGATTCAGAAAGAAAAATATGGTGTGTATTTGCTTACATGTGCATATTAGTTGTTTAGTCGATGATAATCAAACTAGAACCACAGAGGTTAGATATAGAATAAGGAACTAGGTGGGACAAATGGCTCTCCTTAGGAAAGGGAAATAGAATAGATAGTTATGGGTGGACAGGGGAATGATAGAACAGGGGGATCAAGTAGGGAGGGACAGGGGAGAGGGGGATAAGGGAGAAAATAAGGGGAGAGAGACAAAGTTAAAGGCCATTTGAGGGGTAGTATGGAAACCTAATGCAGTAGAATCTTTCTAAAATACATACATATGTGGTGATATTGTGTTCCCCCTAAATGTTGTGCACTCTAATAAACTTATCTGGGCCAGAGAACAGAACAGTCACTAGATATAGAGGCCAGAAAATGGTGGCACACATGCCTTTAATCCTAGCATTCCAGAGGCAGAGATCCAGCTGGATCTCTGTGAGTTCAAAGCCACACTGGAAGCAGCTAGGTGTGGTAACAAGAGCCTTTAATCCCAGGAATTGATGGCAGGAAGCAGAAAGGTATTTAAGGCATGAGGATGAGGAACTAGAACCTGGTTAAGCTTTTAGGCTTTTAGCAGCAGTTCAGCTGAGATTCATTCTGGATGAGTACTCAGAGGCTTCCAGTCTGAGGAAACAGGATCAGCTGAGGAATTGGCAAGGTGAGGAGGCTGTGGCTTGTTCTGCTTCTCTGATCTTCCAGCATTGACCCCAGTACCTGGTTCTGGGTTTGCGTTTATTAAGACTATTTAAGATTCATGCTACATACATATATTAAAATGATCTAAATGAAATTGCCAAATAATGAAGGAACCTCTATGGTCATCTCTTGTTACTAAATGGAGCTTCCAGGACAAGGACTGGTTTATATCTAATTGAGTTGTTGGCCAAAGGCATCAAATGAAAACCCCCAAACAACCCAGGCTATTGCCAAGGCTGTAAGTTGCCCTCCACAAACTGAACCCAAGGCTCCATTGCTGAAGACAGCACCAACACAACTCATTGGACATGGAGAAGGAAAGTTGGTGTCTACATAGAGCCTTCACCCCCATGTGCTAGCATTTTTTGGTACAGGATGCATCCTACCAAAAGTAAATATCAACCTAGCCACAAACTATTTGATCAACAATACTGTTCTGCCTGGAAGAAATGTATGGAAATGATGGTTCAAAGCTTGTGGGAGTAACTAAGCAATATCTGATTTGATTTAAGACATACTCCATGAGATGCAACCCATACTCAACACTACTTGGGTGACCAAGAACTTGAGACTAGAAAACCAAGTTACTTAGAATTTAAAAAAATAAAAATAAAAAGTAAAAAACAAACAAAAAATACCAATAAAATTACTCCTAATAACATTCTGCTTTACCCATAAATTAAGGCCTTGCTCAGTCATTAGAGAAGCTTCCTCTTTCAGTGGGTGGAAAGAAATAAAGATGTCCAAAGCTAGACATTATACAGACAGTGAGAAACCTAGTAACAGTCATCCCTAAGTGGTATGTATCCATCAAATTCTTTGGCCCAGGGCTCAAGGAACCCTGTGGAATAGGCAGAAAGAGTGTAAGAGCCAGAGGGAATGGAGGACAACCAAGGAAACAAAGTCCTCTAAATCAACCTGATCAAAGCTCATATGAGCTCTCAGAGACTGAGGCAGCATGCACAGCGCCTGCACAAGTCTGCCTCGGGTCCTCTGTGCATATATTATGGCTACCATTTTAGTGTTTTTATGGAATTCCTGAGTGTGCAAACAAGTAGATCTCTGATTCTTGTGATTCCTCTTGGGCTTTTTTCCTTCTGTTTGTTTGTTTTATCCAATTTCAGTGTGGTAGTTTTTGTTTTATCTTATTATATTGTATTTTATTTTAAGAATACAAAGAAAGGCATCCTTGCGACCAATGTAGTACTAGTTATTAAGCATTACTTCTCATTAAGCCCTGAAGGCTAAACCACATCCTGAAAAGACAACAGAGAAGTATCAGAGAACCTGTTTTCTTGAGCTGCTCCCACTAGCCTGTGACTGTTAGCCATTAAGTAAACCTTTGTGTTTCAATTTCCCTACTTTGTAAATACATCACGATATATACCCTGTTAATCTCTTACACATTTAAAATAAACAAGCTTATTAAATAGTTGACACTATTCTCAGAATTCCACATGTATTGCAGAATAAAATTACATAGACAGTGTGATTTTTACCTCTAATCCTTAGTTCCTTCCCTCCTCCTCTCCCTGCCTATTTCTCAAACCCAGGGAGCAGTAAGTACACAGTGTTTTGTACTTCCTGCCTAGAATTCATACACTAGTAAAACAAGGAAGCAATGAGCATTTTGTTGTTTTAAAATAGACTCTTGAGCCTTAAGATGGAGGCCATGTTTTTAAGGAAAAACATTTAACAAGGCTGTATAAAATAGAAAAAAAACCTGTTTCTCTCTCTCTTTTTTGAAAGATTTATTTATGATGTATATAGTCCCTGCAGGCCAGAAAAGGGCACCATATCTCACTATGGGTGGTTGTGAGCTACCATGTGATGGCTGGAAATTGAACTCTGAACCTCTGGAAGAGAAGCCCAGGACCTCTAGAAGAGCAGCCAGTGTTCTTAACCACTGAGCCATCTCTCCAGGGTAGGGGATGAGGGATGAGAACATAAGAAACAGGATGGTTGAGCTGGAACAGGGATGGAGTGGGAGAACAATGAAAGAGATACCATGATAGAGAGAGACATCATGAGGATAGGGAGAAACTGGGGGCTAGGAAAGTTCCCAGGAACCCACAAGGATGACCCCAGCTTAGAGTACTAGCAATTGTGGAGAGAGTGCTTGAACTGGCTTACCCTATTATTCAGATTAGTGAATACCCTGACTGTCATCATAGAGCCTTTCTCCAGTAACTGATGGAAGCAAATGCAGAGATCCATAGCCAAACATCAGGCCAAGCTCCAGGAGTCCAGTCAAAGAGAGAAAAGAGGGATTCAATGAGCAAGGGGCATCAAGATCATGACAGGGAAGTGTACAGAGACAACCAAACCATGCTAGTAGGAACATGAACTTTAGACCAGCAACTGTAGAGCCTCCACTGGACTGGACTAGGCCTTCTGCATATGCTAGACAGTTGTGTAGCTTGATCTGCTTAAGGGGGCCCCTGGCAGTAGGATCAAGATCTATCCCTGGTGTATGAACTGGCTATTTGGAGCCCACTACCTATGATGGGACACTTCGCACAGCCTTGAGGTCGGGGAGGGGCTTGGACCTGCCTCTACTGAATGTACCAGGCTCTGCTGACTTCCCATTGGGAGGCATTACCTTCTTGTAGGAGGAAATGAGGGGTAGGTTAGGGGGAAGGATTGAGGGCCAGGAGGAGGACAGAGGGGGATCTGTGATTGGTATGTAAAATGAATAAAAAAAAATTCTCATTAAGAAAAAAAGAAAAAGCCACCAGCTAGATAGATAACATTCAAGATTCTAAAGGGTAAGAAGAGGAAGAAAAAAATGTCAGGGGAAGGCACAGTGGCAGTCTGTTGGGGACTGTGTGCACTCCTTCCTCAGTCTCCAGACTGGCCTTCGTCCAGGTTAGTTTAATTGAAACACCAAAAAAGCAGAGTGGCAGGGTATACCAGCCTGTTCCCCAGAAGTATGAACATGGCAGCTTGACTTGTTGAGGCAGAAATGGCTTGATAAAATAATGCAGGCTCCAGAGTCACCAAAGCCATCTGTTCCTTAGGCCCTCCAAGAAAAGTGGCTGAAAATAGAACAGTAGATCTGAGTCAAGTCAAGGAGAATAAAGAACATACTGACTTTGAACCAGAGCGAACCAGCAAAGGTGGCATCTCAGCACGTGGTGAGCTGTCCAACCTCATCCAAAGGTAAAGACGCTGAGTACCTCATAACCAGCCAGCTAGAACAGATGCTGGTTTCCAAGAACAGGTGTTCCCTCTGGCATCAAGATGTCCTTTAAATTCCTCACGGCTGAGATGCTGGCTTCTCTGAATCAAAAGTCTGAAATGACTAACATTCCCCACAGTTGACCATAGTTAGTCACAATGCCTCAAACAACAGAGAAAAATCACACTATAAAAATACTGCACTATTTTTTTTTCTGAAAATGGGGTGAAATTCATGTTGGATATGCAAATACTATTTTATAGTCCTTGATATAAAGTTGTGTAAAGAAACTGTTATCATTACCATCTTCAAATGGACAATTGTAGGATTTGGATAAGAAACTTAAAATATATTTAGCAAAATTTGTAATCAATAGTCAATACATAATGAAATTCTAATTCTGAATCAAATAAAATAATGAATTGATGGAACTAGAAAATTAAACATTGTAATGCAATATAATTAATTCCATGTATATATTGCAAAATGCTGGCAATCTCAACATCAATGGATACAATCAATAGGAAACAAAGGCAATCAAACACCCATTCCAAATACAGTCACATTCTGACATATTATAGTAAAGACTTCAATGGGAGAGTCTGAGGAGGACACAATTCAGTATATCAGATATATAATATGAGAGACTATGTTTGCAAATCATATATATATGTATATGTATGTATATATATATAGTATGAAGTAATATGTAGACTACATAAAGAACTCCTGCATTCAATAATAATAAACTTCAATTTTAAAATGAACACTTGATATGAATATACATTTTCCAGAGAAGACACACAAACATCCAAAAAAAAATATATGGAAAGGTGATTGCTACTGCCAACCATTAAAGAGATATAAGTTATAAGTATGACAAATGGCTGGTATTAAATATGATGAGTAGTTGATGAGAATAAGGAAAAGTAAACCCATGTGCACTATCAGGAACACATCATGGCACAGTCACTATGAAGAACAGTATGGTCAACCTTCAAAAGTTAGAAATAGAATCACCATTTGGCTCAGCAATTCTACATTAAGATATAACTGCAAAGAAATTCAAAGCAGGGTCTCCCAGAGTTATACCTCTGCCAATGTTTGTAGAAGCAATGTTGCAGTTCACAAGCTGTGGAAACTGTTCAAATGCCTAGCCACGAGTGAGTAGATAAAATATCATTCAGTCTTAAAAAGGGAAGGAAATTCTAATGCATGCTTCAACATGAATGAACTTCGAGGACATTACAGTAAGTGAAATATACCAGTCATGCAAGATAGTTGATTACTCCACCCACATGTTATGTCTGCAGTAGTCAAATCCACAGATAGAAAAGAGAAAGGCAATGGCCAGAGTCTGGAAAGAAGAGAGGAGGAGTTCTTACTTAATGGATTTACAGAATTTTGGTTTTGCAGTAAGGGAGGAGAGATTGACAGCACAATAATAAAATACTTGACACTGCAGAACTGGATGCTTAAAATGATTAAACATTGTGATTTATTAATGCACATTTTACCATGATCAAATATATATTAGGTGATTTGTATAATATCTAATTCCAAGATGTAAAATGGAAAAATTACTTTTATAAAATGGTGTTTAAACATATATGAAATCTCTTATCCATAAATGTTGAGTTAAAATGTGTTAACATTCTTATTTTTATTCCTTTAATATTTATAATTATAAAGTCACACATTTATTTAAAAAACAGTCATTTTAATGATTTTAACATTTTATCCCATTTCTCAACTTATGTCATATGTTAAATAAACATACTATTATATTTAATAGCTGTTCTCTTTATATATATATATGTATGTATATATAAAATTTATGTCTAAATGTCCATGTATCCTCATCCACATTCATTGTTTGGAAAATATGCAAGTTTTCACCTATATGAAATTATGTCCATCTGAAAGTCAAATAGAAATGTATTAGTAATGAATATAATTATATGTGAATGTTGATATTAATCAAGATAGTCTGGCCTATGTTGCAACAACAAATCATCCACAAGTCTCGGGTGCCTTTTACAAAAAAAAAATAACTTGAAGTCCACTGTCATTCAGATCAGCAACCACAGTGCTTTATTCCCTTTGCCCTTTGCATCTCAACATGAGGTGATTCAGTGATAACTACACTTGCCACTGCCAGGGTACCTTAGAACAAGTTCTAGAGACTAGAAGCCACAAACGAAGCTATTGGTAGAGCCTCACGGCTCTAGGAAAGAATCTCTTCCATGCTTTTCAAGTCATGTCTAGTGACTCTGATGGTCCATGGCTTGCGGCTGGGTGACTTTAGTCTCTGCCTTCATGCCTCCTGGGGATTTTTCTTATAAACCCTTCACTGCATGGGTTTATAAGGACATCAGTCATACTTGACAACTGCTCATCCAACCTTAGTCATTTGCATCTTAGACCTTATTTCCAATGTGGTCATTAGAGGTGAGGAATTTTTGTCCTTTTGGAGTATTGAATCTGGAATAGCTCCCATCACTCCCGTGAGAAGCTTGTCCTCCAGGCATTGAATGATGCAGAGCCTTTGTGAGTTAGGGCCCTGTTTGCAGAAGCAGCCCACTACCCTACTCTAGAAGCTATACCAAACCTGTGTTCCTGGTTGTCCTATCTGCTATACCTGCTTGCCATGAAAACAAGCTTTTGCATCTCTCTCTACCATGGATGAAGCTGATTTTGCCACTGTGTCCTCCAAGCCACGACAAGCCGAAATCACTGTCAAATTATGAACCCAAATAAGCCCTTCCTCCTGAAGTTCAGTTAAGCATTTTGTCACAGTGATGCTGAAGGAATAATCCAGCTTACAACAAGGAAGAGAGCATGGAAGAAGGCCACTGTGGCTGGCACCTACTCACAAACAAGTGCCACAACTGGTCACATGGGTCCTTCTTCCTACCAGTGGATGGACAATTTCCTGACAATTCCCCAAAAGGAGCAGAAATCTGGCTACAGGAAAAGTCTGCATATCTTTGTGATATTCAGTTAGAATTATACAAGGAAGAGGGGCACATTCAGATAACTATATGAACAGTCTAAATCTTTTAAACATGTTTAGTAGTTATAAAAATGGCATTTTATGAACCTAGCCTGATAATTATAATGTGCAATTGTTTGGTTTCTATTATGTGGTCAACCTTCTAAGAAACGTCATCTACTCTTCCTAAGGTGGTTTCCAAACACATCTATGAATTCTCAAACCTCATTCTACAAGAGGTGGCATCTAACTATTTTCTCTCTTACTATGGAGCTGCAGCTGTGACTCACTTCTAACAACTGGATGTTGAAGAGCTAATGCTGTAAGAGTCTAGTGTGATTCTCAGACAGAAAAGAAAGCAATTGCCAAGCAATTGTCTTTCTCAGGGTACCAGCCTTGAGCTCCTTGACAAGACAAAACAAAAATTTCTACTGAAGCCACCATCCCTTAAGGCACATTTTGGCCAAAGAACAAAGCCATAGAGATACTGTGGATCATCAAGGATGTCAGACATCAGTCATTTTAATCTCCACAGTATCAATGAACTTTCCAATGATTCTAGTCTTCACTTCTTCAGTTAGGCAGAGATATTGTTGAGCTGTACTCAGCCTGACTTCCTAACCCATAGGGTCTGAGCAACCAAACGAGGCACTAAATATTGAGGAAATTCTTTGTATAGTAGCAGGCACCATGCTACTTGTATTTTCTTGGAAATATTATCTGAGGTTAGGGTGAGTTTGGAGGAATGTGATCTTCTTGGGTTGCAGAGGGACAGGATCTATGACCAGGAAGTAAAAGGCCTACTTCCTTATGTTACTTTAACATATCTGAAAACTGTGTGGGAAGTAAACTTCTTATTTATTACAAATATTACAGAAATATGACCCTTCTTTCTTCATAAAAAGGCTTTATACACTAGGAATTGTTATAAATTGATGAATATTGAGCCTGGAAAATTTATTACATCTTCTTAAAATCTTATTTCAAAGGGAAAACATTAATGTCTTTACCTCCTTTTCAAATTCACTTTTTATTTTAAATCCTGTTGTGTCCTTGGTTGCCAGTCTAATTTCTTGTCATAATATTTTTATAATATTTTCCTAATGTCTGCATGACATAAATTAACTACTAAAAATTGAATTATTCCTCTCCATCTTCATGTTTATCTTGAATAAGGGGTATATTCAAATGTTATTCTATGCCTGCTGTTGTAGGGACTTAGAAAAGTAGTCCCATTGTCAAAAAAAATGTGAAGAAGATGACTGGAGAGGGCAGAGAGACAGGCATTTGTAAGGAATGGTTAGTCTTTCTAGGGTGCATTTTACAACTTTCCTAGTTATCTCACTGTTGTTTTTATGAATATTTGCTGAATATATTTTCATTTAGGTGTCATTCTCTGAATTAGACATGCTCCTTTCTTAAACGTGGAATCAAAATAACTAGGTTTAAGATAAATTTAGTGTTAGATAATTTATATAATTTCAGAATATTTTGGAAACCTGCTTTCTTTCTTTTTTTTCCATCACAGGCAATTTATTTTGTTCTATTCATTCACAGTTAATACAAAAAATACTTGGAAACATTTCCATATAATGTTTAACACAGAAATCATCAAATAGAAGTTTACAATGTTGACAGGAGGCAGTACATTTATAATTTATAACCCCAAATGTATTTATAAATTAGAAATGGAAAGATCTACAAATGAAATTATGAAGGTTCGCCAAAGTCATTTAATCTGTCAGTTTCTCATTCATTTTTATGTCTTAATAATATTCTATTGTATGAATAAGCCACAGTTTATTTTTCTCCAGTATTTGATAGCTATTTGAGTTGTTTTAACTTTTTTATTATTAGCAACACACTGCTGTAAACCTTCATGTACATGTTTCATAGGTGCACATTTTCAGTAGTTTGAGGATATATTCCTAAGGGTAGAATTGTTGAGTAACAGAGTAACAATGTTTTGCATTTTGACCAACCACCAAACTGTTTTGCCAAAGTGGCACACCATTTTACAATCTCACCAAATCCTGGTTTTTAAGGCTCTGATTTTTGTACAAAAGCATTCAATCATTCTGTCAGACCAAACCAGGAAAAGTAAGCTATAGTTCAGAGCTGTTCTATTCCATTTACTATGCAAAGCCATTCTTGGCGTTTGCAACTCTCAGCCCTTTTGAGTATTCTTGCAGTGTTCACCTTTTCCTCCACCACTTTTTTTCTTCTTTTTTTCTGGTTTATTTCTGTCTATTACAAATGTATAAAAAATCCTCCATCAACGCTGCTGTTAGCAGCAGAACCTTGAGAAATATACCGTTGGTTTGCCTCAGAAAAGGAACACATATTGCACTGTAAAGTTTATAAAATTGGCGCAAAACATTGTGATAATGTTACAATACCAGTTTTAAGAGTTCAGTGACTAATGGGGAGCCAATGGAATACATGCAGAACTGTGAAAGCAATCTCACTTAGCCAGCTGTACACGTAAACTGTAAATCTACATTCAGATCATTTCTGAACTAAAACTATCATCTCAGTTTATCTGTTGAGGTCAACCAGGAAACCCTAGAATATACCTTGATTTTTGCAAAAAACAAAATAGGGGGAGGGGTTTCTTCAGCATTTCAGTCCACGAGTAACAGTATCCTAACAGGCAAAGTGTTCTCTCACTGTCAACATAGAATGAACTGCTGCTGGAGGTCAACTTGGGCTTTAATTTGCATTAGCACTTACATGCATAGTAGTCCAAGTTGTTGACCTCATGACTTTAAAAAGTAACTCTAAAAAAGTAAAATGGCCCTTCTTGGAAGACTAAAGAAAGACATCCAGCCACAGCAGTAAAAAGTCTCATCAAAACAATATACCCTTTTATGAATTACGCCTCAATTAAAAAAAAAAAAGTAGCCCCAAATAAGAAGCAGCTCTGAAAAAGAAAATATAACTTAAGATATTTGAAAAAAACAAGGTGAATATAGGTTCAAAAATAATAAGATACATTTTCTTAAGGCTACCTAGAATTAGGCTTTAAAGAATTCTACCATTTCAAGTTTACCACTAGTTACTAGATACCTATTTACAAACAAGATGTTCACTTTTTTTGTTCCTTTATCAAGAAAAAAATCTACCTTCAGACTATGAGGGTGGTGATGGGAAGGGACTAGAAAACAAGATTCAAACAATCCCATGCAAATATCACATTTTTCAAATGGAAGAACTCCAAACTGCACTAGAAGTTCCAATCACTAAGACACTTTCCATTGAAATGATTTAAGTACAACTATATGACACCAAGGTTTAGGCCTAATATAGGCCTGACAACCAAGTCCTTGTTTTCTGGAAGAAAGGCCTCAAAAGTCCCACTCAATTCCACATAACAATACTTCAAAGATCAATTAGGTTTTCCTTTCCTTAATATTTTTGTTTTTGACTTCTAATCTTAAAGACTAGATTAAAACTTAGCTCATTTCCCAGAAGGCATTGCTTCCCTTTGCTCTATGAAAGAGTCCACCAAGACCTCTTCCTCAAAACCATCTAGCCCCCAGCCTCCAGCCTGTGCTTGTGATGCATCTTTCTCAACATCCTGAAAAGGTAATGGAGATAAAATATGCTCATAAACATTAAAACTAGTTGTCAGAAAAACGTAACTAGCTTTATAATTTAAGTTTTAAAACATAAATACTTGCATCTTGATCTGCACTGACAATGATTGTAGAAGCCTAGAATTCAGCATTTACAAATTCACATTCACACACACAAAACACACTATTATCACACAACTTGTGTCTTGAGAGAATCTTCTGCTTTTTAAATCTTTGGCCTCCCAGTCAATCTCAAGTTGTTGGTGTGGGATTATCTATTGCTTGATTTTTCATGGATGTGTTTAGCTTCTTTGGGTTGAATTTTCCCTTCTAGTGCTTTCTGTAGGGCTAGGTTTGTAGACAGGTATTGATTAAATCTGGTTTTATCCTGGAATATTTTGTTTACTCCACCTATGGTGATTAAGAGTTTTGCTGGGTATAATAGTCTGGGTTGGCATCCGTGGTCTCTTAGTGTCTGCATGAGATTTGTCCATGATCTTCTAGCTTTCATAGTCTCTATTGAGTAGTCTGGTGTTACTCTGATGGGTTTACCTTTATATGTTACTTGGTCTTTTTCCTTTGCGGCTCTTAATATTTTTTCTTTGTTCTGTGTGTTTAGTGTTTTGATTATTATGTGGCGAGGGGACTTTTTTTTTAGATCCAGCATATTCGGTGTTCTGTAAGCTTCTTGTATCTTCATAGGTATTTCTTTCTTTAGGTTAGGAAAGTTTTCTTCTATGATTTTGTTGAATATATTTTCTGTGCCTTTGAGTTGGTATTCTTCTCTTTCTTCTATCCCTATTATTCTTAGGTTTGGTCTTTTCATGGTGTCCCAAATTTCCTGGACGTTTTGTGTTACGACTTTTTTGTCTTTAGTGTTTTCTTTGACTAACGAATCTATTTTCTCTATCGTGTCTTCAGTGTCAGAGATTCTCTGTTCCATCTCTTGCAATCGGTTGGTTATGCTTGTTTCTGTAGTTCCTGTTCGTTTTGTCAGGATTTCTATTTCCAGCATTCCCTCAGCATGTGTTTTCTTTATTGTCTCAAATTCATTTTTCAGATCTTGGAATGTTTCTTTCATCTGTTTAATTGCTTTTTCTTGGCTTGATTTGATTTCTTCCCATTTTTTTGTTCGTTTTTTCTTCCATTTCTTTAAGGAAGTTTTTTATTTCCTCTTTAATGGAGTTTTTCATTTCCTCTTTAAGGGAAATTTTTATTTTCTCTTTAAGAGAGTTTTTCATTTCCTCTTTAAGGAAAGTTTTTATTTCCTCTTTAAGGTAGTTTTTCATTTCCTCTTTAAGGAAAGTTTTTTTTTTCCTCATTGAGGGAATGTTTTATTTCTTCTTTAAGGGCCTCTATCATCTTCTTAAAGTCATTTTTAGGGTTGATTTCTTCTGTTTCTTCTGTCATGGTATGTTTAGGTCTTGCAGGTGTAGAATCACTAGGTTCTGATGTTGCCATATAGGTCTTTATGTTGTTGTCTGTATTTTTGCACTGGTGTCTACTCATCTTTTCCTCTGTGCGGTGCAGGTGGTGTCTGTGTCTGAGAGTGCCTCTCTTGTTCTAATTTTTAGTCTTGGTTTAGTAGGGGTTCTTGGTTAAATTGGTGCTATTGGGCTGTTTCTTCAGGGACAGCTGATTTCAGTCGGTGAATTATATACTTATGATTCTGGTGATCTGGTTTGGTGACTGGGTATCGCCTTCTTCTGTGTTCCCAGGTCACGTTTTGTTCATTTGTCAACTCCTCAGCTGATCTTGTTTCTTCAGACTTCAAACTGTAGGCATCTGAATCCTCTCCCAGATGGGTTTCAGCTGAGCGGGGTAGTCTCACCAACACCTCCAAGTTGTTGGGTTTCACAGGATCAGCAGTTGGGCCCTGGGTTGTCCCCAGAAGGAGTGTCCAGACTCGCCCTGGTTCCGACCCATGGAGATAGCCTCTTCCCCAGGTGTTGGGGCTAGGGGCGTCCCCGTTCCAAGCTGCGTCTGCCCCTCTCCATCCCCGGGCCCGTCCACCCTTGTGGCCCGCAGCCACAGGCCCACCTGCGTCCACTTGTCTCCGCCGCCGGGCCTGTATGTCCCTGTCAACTACCGCTGGGTCTGTCTGCCTCTGCGGGCCGCCAACAGGCCTGTATGTCTCTGCCGGCTGCCACCGCGGGCCTACCTACCTCTGCTTGTCACTGCTGCTGGGCCCATCCACCTCCGCGGGCTGCCACCGGGCCTGTATGTCTCTGCCGGTTGCAGCTGGGCCTGTATGTCCCTGTCGTTCGCCGCCACCAGGCCCGTCCACCTCCGCGGGTCGCCGACCTGCATCCGCCCATCTCCAACGAGTGGCCTGTCTACTTCTGTGGGCCGCCGCTGGGCCTGAATGTCTCTGTCGGCCGCCGCCGCCACCGGCCCATCCACCTCAGTCTGCTTACCTCCACCGCAGGGTCTGTCCACCTCTGTGGGCCGCCGCTGGGCCTGAATGTCTCTGCCAGCTGCTGCCTGGCCTAAATGTCCCTGTCGGCTGCTGCCGCCAGGCCCGTCTACCTTCGCGGGCCGCTGCCACAGGCCTACCTGGGTCTGCTTGTCTCCGCCATCTTCATGTTGTTGGAAACCTGCTTTCTTACTGAATGTAAATCCAACACACCTTTCCCTGTGACTCTTCTTACCCAAAAGTGACTTTATTCTATTTAGCATTTGGTAGAAATAAAAAGTTCATCATTGTACTAATTTGCCACTGATTAGTTGATTGTTATTTAAGACTAGTGACAGTGTAGTCTCTTTTGAAAGGATGCTCTGGTTAAGTATTGTGTCACATGCCTATTTAACCCCAGCACTCAGAGCCTGAGGAAGGATGATCACAAATTTGAGCTGAGTGCCACTCCAAAGATACTGTTTTCCAGGAAAGAAAACTCATGCAATACAAAGTTAAGAGAGAAATTAGCATGGTTTGCAGGTGATGATATATCGGTTCAGTGCAAGGATCTATAACACTCAAGAGAGAATAGCAAAAGACAATATATTTATACTTTTGAAAACTTATAATTAATAATACAATATTGTTCTCTTTTTTAAAAAATTATTTATTCATTTATCCTTCTCTCTAAGTTACATCCTGATCAAAGTTTCCCCTCCCTCCTCTTCTCCTAGTCTATCCCCCACCAAACCTCCCCTCTCCTCCAGATCCACTCTTCATTCGTTTCCCTTCAGAAAAGAGCAGACCTCCAAGGGCAAAGCAAGTCACTGTAAGACTAGGCACATACCCTCCTATCGATGCTGGGTGAGGCAATCCAGTAAGAGGTAAAGGGTCCCAAGAATAGGCAAAAGAATCAGAGATAGTCTCCACTCCCACTGTTAGGAGTCCCACAGGAATACCTACCTACACAAAAGCAATGCATGTGTACAGGACCTAGGTCAGATCTACACATGCTCTTTGATCGCTGCTCCATTCTCTGTGAGGCCCCAGCAGGACCTGTTTAGCTGATTCTGTGGGCCGTGTTATTGTGGTGCCAATGAATTCTCTGGCTCCTACATTCCTTCCTTCCCCTCTTCCACAGGATTCCCAGAGCTCTGCCTATTGTTTGGCTGAGTCTTTGCATCTGCTCCTACCAGTTTTGAATGAAGCCTCTTTGATAATGATTGTGCTAAGCTCTGATCTATTAGTATAGCAGAATATTATTAGGGATAATTTCATTAACTTTGGGGTGGGGGGCAGTCATGTTTGGTTATATGCTAGGTCTCTGGGCTATCCATCCTCTGGTTCCTGGCCCTACAGGCAATGTCACGCATGAATTCCCTCTGGTGGCATAGGTCTCAACTTGGACCAGGCACTGGTTGGCCTTTCCCACAAGTTCTGTGCTACCTTTACCCCCAGCACATCTTGCAGGCAGGGCAAATTTTAGGGTGAGACTCACTATCTGCTTATGTAGTGATGAGGTCATGTGTGTGAGCTGCTGTGCCTGCTCCTGGGAAAACTATTAAAACATTTATTCCAGATTCTGTATCTAGGCTGTATTATTATAGACTAATGTTGAACATTATACCCTCATCTTGGTTACGGACATGACTATTTTTCTTGCATTGTTTACATTGTGTGTTCTTCAATGAGGTGAATGTGGGAACAAAAAAAAAAAAAGCAAATTTAAAAGGTGACTGGGAAAGAGCATGCTAATTGCATCAGACCAGTCAGTTTTTTGTCCATGCTCACTGAAAAATCAGAACCAGTTTCTTTTTAAACTGAGAGTCAGAGAAGTCAGAGAGCATGGATACACAGATGTAGTTTTATGTAAAAAGATTCCCATGCTCTTCTTTAACGTGGGCCTCTTCATTACTTAAATTTATGGCATGCTTGTGATGCTCATGTGGAATCGTTCCCATGAAGTCAAGCTGACTCTTTGATGCTGTGCACATCCCACGCCCCTTCTGTCATATGGATCAATTTAAGAATATTATGAAAATTTGTTTTAAAAAAAAGTATTTTCCCTCAGGGACCATCTCCTGTTTTAATTCTGATTCAATTTATTTTAACATATATTTCGTCCATAGACTTCTCTGATTCAACTTATTGAGAAAGATGCTTATTTATTTATATAACAATACCTATAGGTGCTATTCAATATATTTTTTTCTGGTTATTTATAGGACAGTTTCTTATGGGAAACAATATGATAGAAAATTTAAAGTCATGTGAATATCACTGAAATTGTCTGCTGTGGGATGTCGTTCTGTATACTGTGAATATGTGTTGCTCTGATTGGTTGATAAATAAAACACTGATTGGCCAGTAGCCAGGTAGGAAGTATAGGCAGGGTGAGCAGACAAGGAGAATTCTGGGAAGAGGAAGAGCTGAGTTAGGAGTCACCAGCCAGACACAGAGGAAGCAAGATGTCAGGACAGAACTGAGAAAAGGTACCAAGCCATGTGGCTAAACATAAATAAGAATTATGGGTTAATTTAAGTGTAAGAGCTAGTCAGTAATAAGCCTGAGCTAAAGGCCAATTAATTAATATATAATTAATATAAGCTTTTAAGTGATTATTTTATAAGCAGCTGAGGAACTGCACACCTGGGTGGGACACAGAAAAACTTATGACTACAATCGTCTTTATTCTGATGGCTATAAATAGACACAAGTTGCCTAACCAGAATAAATTACTGATTATAGGGTGTTTCTTATGCCTTTCACACCCAGCATCAGTTGCAATGTAATTTTTTTTTTAAGCCAATAGAGAGTCTTTATTGGTTGGACAGCAACTATATAAGTATATGAGTGTTCAGGATCCCAGTGTAGCCCTAAGCCTTTCTCAGGGTGAGCTTTTTTTTTTTTTTTTTTTTTAAGCCAATAGAGAGTCTTTATTGGTTGGACAGCAACTATATAAGTATATGAGTGTTCAGGATCCCAGTGTAGCCCTAAGCCTTTCTCAGGGTGAGCTTTTTTTTTTTTTTTTTTTTTTTGTGATATATATTTTTTATTTTACAATACCATTCAGTTCTACATATCAGCCATGGGTTCCCCTATTCTCCCCCCTCCCACGCCCTCCCCTTACCCCCAGCCCACCCTCCATTCCCACCTCCTCCAGGACAAGTCCTCCCCCGAGGACTGTGATCAACTTGGTAGACTCAGTCCAGGGAGGTCCAGTCCCTTCCTCCCAGACTAAGCCAAGTGTCCCTGCATAAGTTCCTGGTTTCAAACAGCCAACTCATGGAATGAGCACAGGACTTGGTCCCACTGCCTAGATGCCTCCCAAACTGATCAAGCCAATCAACTGTCTCACCTATTCAGAGGGCCTGATCCAGCTGGGAGCCCCTCAGCCTTTGGTTCATAGTTCATGTGTTTCCATTCATTTGGCTATTTTTTTTCAATAATTGAGTAAAACTGAAATTGATTATATGCCACAGTCATCCTAGGGACCTCCATGCTATATATATAGCCTCTATGGTTCTATGGGTTGTGGTCTGATTGTTCATTTTATATCTAGAATCCACCAATGAGTGAGTACATACCATAACTGTCTTTCTGGGTTTGGGTTACCTCACTCAGGATGATTTTTTCTAGTTCCATCCATTTGCCTGCAGATTTCATGCTTTCATTGTTTTTCTCTGCTGAGTAGTACTCCATTGTGTATATGTACCACATTTTTTTCATCCATTCTTCCGTTGATGGGCATCTAGGTTGTTTCCAGGTTCTGGCTATTACAAATAGTGCTGCTATGAACATAGCTGAGCATGTATCTTTATGGTATGTATCAGCATTCTTTGGGTATATGCCCAAGAGTGGGATGGCTGGGTCTTGAGGTAGTTCGATTCCTAATTTT
Source organism: Peromyscus maniculatus bairdii (assembly GCF_049852395.1). Lineage (NCBI taxonomy): Eukaryota > Metazoa > Chordata > Mammalia > Rodentia > Cricetidae > Peromyscus > Peromyscus maniculatus. The sequence continues at coordinate 19,653,507 of NC_134868.1, forward strand.
CTGAGAAACCGCCATACTGATTTCCACAGTGGTTGTACCAGTTTACATTCCCACCAACAGTGGAGGAGTGTTCCCTTTGCTCCACATCCTCTCCAACATTGGTTGTCATTGGTGTTTTTGATCTTAGCCATTCTAACAGGTGTAAGGTGGTATCTCAGAGTCATTTTGATTTGCATTTCTCTGATGATTAAGGATGTTGAGCATTTCTTTAAATGTCTTTCAGCCATTTGTAGTTCTTGTTTTGTGAATTCTCTGTTTAGCTCTTTAGCCCATTTTTTAATTGGACTGTTCAGTGCTTTGATGTCTAGTTTCTTGAGTTCTTTATATATTGTGGAGATCAATCCTCTGTCAGATGTGGGGTTGGTGAAGATCTTTTCCCAATCTGTTGGGTGTCTTTTTGTCTTATTGACTGTGTCTTTTGCCCTGCAAAAGCTTCTCAGTTTTGAGAGGTCCCATTTATTAATGGTTGTGCTCAGGGTTTGTGCTGTCGGTGTTTTATTTAGGAAATAGTCTCCAGTGCCAATGCGTTCAAGAGTGCTTCCTATCTTCTTTTCTATTAAGTTTAGTGTAACTGGATTTATGTTTAGGTCTTTGATCCACTTGGACTTGAGTTTTGTGCATGGTGACAGATATGGATCTATTTGTAATCTTTTACATATTGACATCCAGTTATGCCAGCACCATTTGTTGAAGATACTTTCTTTGTTCCATTGTATAGTTTTGGCTCCTTTGTCAAAAACCAGGTGTTCAAATGTGCATGGATTAATGTCAGGGTCTTCAATTCGATTCCATTGGTCCGTATGTCGGTTTTTATACCAGTACCAAGCTGTTTTTATTACTATAGCTCTATAGTAGAGTTTGAGGTCCGGGATGGTGATGCCTCCAAGGGTTGCTTTATCGTATAGGATTCTTTTAGCTATCCTGGGTCTTTTGTTTTTCCATATAAAGTTGAGTATTTTTCTTTCCAAGTCTGTGAAGAATTGTGTTGGGATTTTGATGGGGATTGCATTGAATCTGTAGATTGCTTTTGGTAAGATTGCCATTTTTACTAGGTTAATCCTGCCTATCCATGAGCATGGGAGATCCTTCCATTTTCTGATATCTTCTTCAATTTCTTTCTTTAGAGATTTAAAGTTCTTATCAAAAAGGTCTTTCACTTGTTTAGTTAGTGTTATCCCAAGGTATTTTATATTATTTGTGGCTATTGTAAAGGGTGATGTTTCTCTGACTTCTTTCTCAGCCCATTTATCATTTGTGTATAGGAGGGCTACTGATTTTTTTGAGTTGATCTTGTATCCTGTCACTTTACTGAAGGAGTTTATCAGCTGTAGAAGTTCCCTGGTAGAGTTTTTGGGGTCACTTATGTATACTATCATATCATCTGCAAATGGTGAAAGTGAAGGGGTGTTGGATTTTGTCAAGGCTTTTTCAGCATCTAGGGAGATGATCATGTGGTTTTTTTCTTTCAGTTTGTTTATATGTGTATTACATTGACTGATTTCCGTATGTTGAACTTAACAAAGAAATAAAGGACCTAACAGATGTTATGACTCAAATGGACCTAACAGATATCTACAGAATATTCCATCCTAACACAAAAGAATATACCTTCTTCTCAGCACCCCATGGAACCTTCTCAAAAATTGACCACATGCTTGGACACAAAACAAATCTCAACAGATACAAAAAAATTGGAATAACCTCCTGTATCTTATCAGACCACCATGCCTTAAAGTTAGAACTCAATAACAACAAAAATTATAGAAAACCCACAAACTCATGGAAACTGAATAATACCCACCTGAAACATCAATGGGTCAAGGAAGAAATAAAGACAGAAATTAAAGAGTTCCTAGAATTCAATGAAAATGAAAGTACAACATACCCAAACTTATGGGACACTATGAAAGCAGTGCTAAGAGGAAAATTCATAGCTCTAAATGCACACATAAAGAAGATGGAGCAATCCCATACCAATGAATTACCAGCACAACTGAAAGCTCTAGAACAAAAAGAAACAAACTCACCCAGAAGAAATAGACGCCAGGAAATAATCAAATTGAGGGCTGAAATCAACGAAATAGAAAACAAGAGAACAATACAAAAAATCAATGAAACAAAGAGTTGGTTCTTTGAAAAAATCAACAAGATAGACAAACCACTAGCCAAATTAATCAAAAAGCAAAGAGAGAACACCCAAATTCACAAAATCAGAAATGAAAAGGGAGACATAACAACAGACAATGAGGAAATCCAGAGAATCATCAGATCATACTTCAAAAACCTGTACTCCACAAAAATGGAAAACCAGGAAGAAATGGACAATTTTCTGGATAAATACCAAATACCAAAATTAAATCAAGACCAGATAAACCATTTAAATAGACCAATAACCCCTAAAGAAATAGAAACAGTCATCAAAAGTCTCCCAACTAAAAAAAGCCCAGGACCAGATGGTTTTAGTGCAGAATTCTACCAGACTTTCAAAGAAGAACTAATACCAATCCTCTTCAAAGTGTTCCACACAATAGAAACAGAAGGAACACTACCAAACTCTTTTTATGAGGCTACAATTACCCTGATACCCAAACCACACAAACATGCAACAAAGAAAGAGAACTACAGACCAATCTCCCTCATGAACATTGATGCAAAAATACTCAACAAAATATTGGCAAACCGAATCCAAGAATACATCAAAACAATCATCCATCACGACCAAGTAGGATTCATCCCAGGGATGCAAGTTGCAATGTAATTTACAAAGGTATATATTCTCCCACTCTAGAAAACTAATAATGGATTGAGATATAAATGGCTATTCATTGGCATGTCTGTAATGTACTAGCTAAGAAAAATATAGCTTAGGAGATACTACATAGCATGCCATATCTTTTTGAAAAATCTGCAACAATATTACATCTCAAAGTTAATAGTGGTTATCTTTTGATATAATCAAAATGGATTTATGATTCTCTTCTTGGGTTCACTTATCTCCTAAATATTTCATAAAGATGGCACATTGTTCTTATAATCTAGAAGATACAGTTAAGTAGGTCACATAAAAAGATCAAGTCATTGAGATCCCAAGGACGGACAGTACTGGGAAAAGAAAAGGGAAATTCAGGAGAAATGGGCAATTCTCTCCAACTCCCTGAAACCTAGGTAGTGGAAGTTCCTGTACATTGAACCTTAAGGTAGGGTTCTAATATCACCTGCATGGAAACATTGTAAACCTATAGATAATATGATTAAAATCATATATATATTTGTTTGCCCTTTATTTACTAGAACAAAAGCTATTTGATAATAAACATGAACTCACCTGAGAATCGAACTAGCTATTTAGAAGCTAACAAAGAAAAATAATGTAATACATGAAATTACACTTACAGAAAAATAAAGTATGTGCTCTTTGTACACCCTATGATGTAATTTTATTTACAAAGGAGTTAGTTTCTCTATACTAGACCTTCATTTCCTAATGGCTTAAGCTCACTTTCAGAACTAATAAAATTACACTTATTTTGAAAAATTATTTTTTTGAGATTATGATAGATAAAAATATATTATTTCTCCCTTCGTTTTGCTCCCTCTGAGCTCTCTCATATACTCCTTATTCTCTTTCAAATTCATAAACTCTTTTTACATTAGCTGTTGCTACACACACACACACACACACACACACACACACACACACACATATGTGTGTATCAATAAATACATAAATAAAATCTGTACAGTTTGTATAATGTTACTTTTATGTAAGTTTTCAGGGCTGGCCATTTGTTATTGGATAAAGGGTTGGTGTGTTCTCGCCTACCGAAGACTATTTCTCTCCCAGCATTCCTTAGCTGAAAGGTTGTAAGAATCAAGAGTTATGGAGTTTTTTGTGAGAGTGTGTCTCCTAGAATTGTCAGATATTACACCATTAAAGTCCCGCCAAAATGGATGTTTAAAATCTAAGTGAAGAAAGACAACAATAGACTGCCATGTACAGGGGTGAGCCAAGGAGACCTCAACCCTACATGGATTACTACAGGTAACACATTTATTTTGAATAAAAAAAGCAATTTGTGACAGACCCTTTGATTTATGAGTGGTGCCATGATGGGCATATGGCTCTCAGCTGAAGAGAAGCATAATGCTGCATGAGTCTTTTCTCTGGAAGTGCACTGACCAGCACATCAAAGGAATCAACAGAGTTTTGAAGAGAATTTGGAAAAGTGTCCAAAATTGGAAAATAACCTTGCATTTACCTATCAGCAGCTAGTTTTAAACTTTATCATAATAAGTGTGGCTCCTCGAATTATCAAATAAGCACTTGGTAAGTTCACCCATTAGTCTTTGAAATCATAGTCACCTCCAAAAACTTCAGGAAGCTGTAGCACAAATTTTACACTTGATCTTAGCCAAAAGGCCGAGAAGTGATTGTAGCACGAATTTTAAAAGGTCTTATTAACAAAAACAAACCCGGAGCCAGATGTTGGGGTGAATGCTGAAAGATCAGAGAGACAGAACAGGCCATAGCTAACCTTACCTCGCCAATTCCTCAGCTGATCTTGTTTCCTCAGACTGGAAACCTCTGAGTCCTCATCCAAATGGATCTCAGCTGAACTGCTGCTCAAAAGCCTGAAAGCTTAACAGACTCTAGTTCCTGGTCCTCACACCTTATATACCTTTCTCCTTCCTGCCATCACTTCCTGGGATTAAAGGCGTGTGTCATCATGCCTAGGTGTTTCCAGTATGGCTTTGAACTCAAAGAGATCCGGCTGGATTTCTGCCTCTTGAATGCTAGGATTAAAGGTGTGTGTGCCACCATTTTCTGGCCTCTATGTCTATCTAGTGGCTGTTCTGTTCTCTGACCCAGATAAGATTATTAAGGTGCACAATATATTGGGAGATACAATATCACCACAGGAAGCTCTTCTCTATAAAATGACATCTCAGAGTTCCCCTCTGCAATGCATTTTCAAAGGCTTTCAGTTTTTTTCCCCCTTTTCTAAAGTTTAGTCATAGAACGCAGCTCTGGGCTTCCAAATGTCTGGAGTAGCTGCAGCTGAACTGAAGTCAATGCCAGCTCTCTACTTCAATCTATTGTCTTTGTAGTAGTTTTTGATACTTGTGGCTTTTCAATCCTTTTATGAGAAAAATGTATTTTTTTCTCTCTTTTGTTTTTATGGAGACAATGTGCTCAAGCAAGACATGTTTTTCTAAGATTGTTTTTTCCCCTTCTATCAGAGAAAAAAGAAAAATAAAAACCCAAACCCAGAAACATCTGTTTTTCTTCAAGTTTCTGAGACTTTCCATGTCCATTCCTCAGTTATTACCACCAGCTAATTGTCAAGTAGGTGATTTTTTTCTAGGTTGTTCTTAAAGAGGAATCGGAATAAATACACTTGGGAAAATAATTTTCTGAATACGTTAGATAAACCCTTTGGGTAGGCAAGCAGTTCTCAGTGTTTACCCAATACAACTGTGACCTGAATTGCTCTTGGAATCTGATTTTTTCTTGTCTCCTTTCCATCCTGCTGTCCCCATGCATTTGATAGTAGAAATGATTGAACCCATGGGAATGACCCTCAAGGTGGCATTATGGCCCATGAATTTGTATAAAACTTAGACATGGCTGCAATAGAAAGCTAGTATAATAAAATCTCCATGGTCTTCACATTAACTTATGGAAGAGATCCTTGAATTGGTTTCAATTTTTTTTTTCAGTAAAATGGGGCAAAATATAAGTTTATAACTCATTGTAATTTTCTGAATTTTTATAAGTAGTGATAGAAGCCATTTACTTCCCAAAGTAATGGAAGGAAATGCAATGAACACTAGACTCTAAATTCAAAATAATGCTGAAATTAAATGAACAGACAGTTCAGAACAGACTAGCATTACATTTAAATCAAATTTTCCATTTATTTCTTTTTTCATAACCATTTTGATACTAACTGGTGTGGCACAATTTTGCAACTGTTGGTGCACTGATGATTCATTTTAAATATGCATCTACTCATGGTTTATGCTTGTGCCTTTATTTAGTGTTTCAGATACAAAAGTAGACATATGGTGAACACATATTTTAGTCAATGAGAGAGAGGAGTGATTCTATGAGCAAGGGATATCGAGACCATGACTGGAAAAAGTACAGAGACAACTAGACAAACTAGTGGAAACACATGAACTGTGGACCAATAGCTGAGGGGCACCCATGGTACTGGACTAGGCCCTCTGGATAAGCAAGACAATTGTTTAGTTTGAACTGTATAGGGGGCCCCCAGGTAGTGGGATCAGGACCTGTTCCTAGTGCATGAGCTGGCTTTTGGGGAACCTAGTGCCTATGGTGAGACACTGTGAGCAGCCTTGGTGCAGGAAGAAGGGGCTTTGACCTGCCTCAACTGAATGTACCAGGCTCTGCTGACTCCCCATGGGAGGGAGACCTTGCCTTGGAGGAGGTGAGAATGGGGAGTGGGTTGGGGGGAAGTCTGGGGGGCAGGAGTAGGGAGGACAGGGGAATCTGTGGTTGGTATGTAAAATGAATAGAAAATCTCTTAATAAAAATTATTTATTTATTTATAAATAAATAAATAAATAAATAAATAAATAAATAAATAAATAAATAAAAGATATTCATGAAAGAAAATGCACCAGTACCCGAGTAGATGGGGTGGAAGTTAAAACCTCATACCTTGCTTATAGATAGGCCATCAGAGACAAGGGATTCCTGTTGAGAGTCCACTATATACAAAGAATAACACTAGATGCTTTTAGATTTAGTTACTTATATACCTCTCATAGAATCAAAAGGAATATGCATTGATTTCTCTGTACTTTTTTTGTTTTGTTTTGTTTTAATGAAAATCCTGGGATTTAGTTTTGATGATACCTCTGTAACCACAGAGGTAGTAGAACTAGAACTCAAGTCAATCTCCTTTCCCTCCCTCTCTCTCCTCCCATACCCTCTCTCAAACATGATCTTGATATTTGACTAGCTTGACCTGATACTCACTAGGTAGTTCAGGTCAATCTCAAACTCAAGAATCCTTCTGCCTCAGTCTTTCAAATGCTGGGATCACAGGTATGCCCTGCCTTTGCCAGATTCAAAGTTCTTTTCTGACTCTCAACCTCAGACATAGCTAATAGACTACTTTCAAGGGCTGAAAACTGAAATTGCCATCTAACTGTGGGGTAAATGAAAGAAAATTAGGGGATTTTAAAAAGTGTTAGTAATGTAGGCCTATTGATAAAAATGAGCGATACATGTGGCATTGTAAGATGGTTCCATAACCTTCTACCAGTAATGTTTATTATGTTACAAGACAACAAGGAGTCTGCAGTTGTTAGAATTAATAATCAGTTTGTGTCAAAATAGGAAGATTATCTGTGTGGGCCTAACTGTGTCACAGGAGCCTTTCAAAATTGTCTTTAGCTTGTTGCAGAAGAGAAATTCAGACTTTCTGAGCCTGCAAAGAATTCTACATGAGGAAAATTGATGACGGGTCAGAAGTAGGTCCCTTGGGTAAGACCTGAGAGAGGCCTCTGGTTGCTGTAAGTGACCTGGGGCCAAGCAGCAGCAAGAAAGCAGGCAATCTGTTTTACTTCCGTCAGGAACGGTAATCCTGCCAACTGTGTGAATGAACTTTGGAAGCAGATTCTTCTTGGAACTTCCAGCCTGGCTATGACACAAGATACAGAGGGACCAACAGGAATATCAGCTAATAAACAAGTGCATTTTAATCTGTTAAATTTCTGCAATTTGTTATGCAGCATTCAAGAGCTAACACATTAAGTTAATGGTCAAACGAACCTTGCTCATAGTTACAAATTAAATACTTTACTCCTGAAGTTGTTTGCTGACTTGGATACCTGGATCATTTTCCTATTGTTTTTATCCTGAGGCTTTGCCTTCACCTAAAAGGCTTGTCTTTATTTAAGCATACTGATCTATGTCAAATCAGAATAGAGAATGAATTCTGTCACCTTTTAGTTTCTACAGCATTATTTCTCTTGAAAGAGAATTGAAGATCATTTAAACTATGTTTCCTATATGCAGAAACATTAAATCATGTGCTGTTTGTGTATGTATGTGTTTTATGCACACGCGACTGTTGTGAGTTATTATACATACCTGTGTATGCACATGGACACCAGCGTAGTGCGTCCCACCTTGTCACTCTAGTTTTAATTCTCTTGAGACATGGTTTCTCACTGAATTTAGCTAGACTGGTGGCCAGCAAGTTCCAATGATTGATTCTCCTATCTCTGCTTCCCATATTGGTGGAATTACAGACACATATAACACACCCAACTTTTTTAAAAAACATGGATGCTGGAAATCTGAATGCCAAACCTCCTGCTGGCACATCCAGTTCTATTGTCCAGTGGACCATCGCCCAACCCCCAGACCTTTGATTCTCAACCAATTGGGTTGCAACCCCCACCGGGGTTGCATATCAGATACCCTGAATATCAGATATTTGCATTACAATTTGTAACAATAGCAAAATTGCAGTTACAAAGTAGCAATGAAAATAATTTTATGGTTGGGGGTCACCACCACATGAGGAACTATATTAAAGGGTCACAGTATCCAGAGAGTTGCAAACCACTGTCTTAGAGTATGTTCTTAATAAAAGATATAAAGACTTACCTGATAGTAAAATGCCATCTACAAAATGTCATTTGTGATAGAAGTAAGTTATGGTGGTATTCTATTTGTACTGAAATGTGATATTAGTTGTATGTTAATAAATAAAGTTGCCTGGGCGTCAGAGCTATTAGAGCCATAGAAAGAGTGCGGCGATGGTGGCGCACACCTTTAATCCCATAGATCTCTGTGTGTTCAGGGATACAGCCAGCATTGGAGACATACGCCTTTAAGACCTGGAGGGCTGTACTTACAGGCAGTGACGAGGCAGTCATGTGTTTGGGTTTACAACCAATGAGAAGGCAGAACAGAAAGACTATTTAAAGACAGACACACAGGAAGTAGCTCTCTTTCCGGGAGGTAGGAGCATTGCAGGAGGTAAGATTTTAGCTCTGAGCTCTGACCTCTTGGCTTTCTCTTTTACATTGGTTCTGTGTTTCTTATTTAATAAGATGGTTGGTTACATCTACAGTAAGTCATCACACAAGAGTATCTTGTGCACTGTTAGGAATCAGAAGTGCTTTCAATATACTGGAGTGTCTGGCAACTTTGTTTGAACGTCTTGTTTTTATTAAAATGGCTTGGGCTGAACCTTTCTTTGATAATTTAAAATTCCTTTCCACTCTCCCTCCTTCTTCCTGCCTCCAGCCACCATGCTTAAAACATCACTGGTATTTTGGCAAATGAGGCAAGATTAAAAACAAAGTCCTTGCCGAGATTTCTTCAAGCATCTGTCTAACAATAACACAGAATGTGTCGATGGGCATGCTTTCTTCTTGCTGCTGTTGTATGTGGTTTTTATCCACCCTTATTCCTCAAGACCTGCTTATATTGCATGTTGCTCTAATTGGTCTCATTATACCTTTTCTGGAGCTTTATGTCTCATGAAGACTCTAACTGCTGAGATGCTCTAGGCAAGTCAGCAACAGCACCTGTAGCCTCACGCCTCCACTTCTTCAGTATTTCCTCAGTCAGTTCCTCCATCACTGTGGCACTCTTTCATCCATTCTTGTTGGCTATTGGTGCTGTCTAACAAAGCCAACTACACTCAGTGCTATAGAGCTGCAACAACTGTGTCACATGCCACTCTGTGGGTCAGGGATGGTTTATGTCTGTTTCATAAGGCCTGGGGCCTGAAATGAGGGTGACTCAAACATCTGAGGCCTGAATCATTTGCAAGTTTCTAATAACTGGTGAGTTGGCATGACTCAAAGGCCGGGTGTGGCTGGGACTATTTCCTGGAGAATCTAACCATGGTCTGCCCCTGAGACTTAGGATATTCCCCACATAATCCCCACGTCTTATAAGAGAACATACCAAAAGAATGTCCAAAGGGGAATTTCAAATGACCAGACCAAAAGTCACCTTGGTGCTTATGACCTAGAAAAATAAAATAAAATGTGCACAGCAGCATACCTACTGTACACTGTATAGCCATAAGTCCACTAGGGAAAGGTGAATCAGTAGCTGTTATTGGTAGGAGAGTAGCAAGACACACTTTAGAAAAATACTTTAAATAGTCTTATTTGCCCTCTGCCCATAGTTCACAACACACCTGCACTGTAAATAACAGCACCCAACTCCCCTCAAAGTCTCACTGCATTGTGAATTTCAGTCTCAAAAATCCAAATTTTTGTCCAAATGAGCTGATGTGTTGGTGAGATTCCCTGAGTGCAATACCTCTAGTATGATTTCCCTCGTTATGACTTGCGAATGATAAGAAACTATTTGTTCCTCAAACATTAGTTGCACAATAGCAACACAAATGCAAAATAATTGTTCTAATTAAAAAAAACGGGATCATGGTTTCATAATAATTGAGAAATCCAGCAGAGAACATGTATTTATTTCCTTGATTCAGCCACATCTGCAACCTAAGACATGAACTGTGTGACTGTTAGGGTCATCATGGATTCTTTGTGCTATTCTTGCCATACTCTTTCTCCACATAAGCAACAGCTTAGTCTACAACTGAACAAAAATTCACATTTGTTTGCTTCTCTTAACGACTTTAATATGCTCATTGGACATTACGTTGGGTTTTATAAAACTCTTTCAAATACATCATGTACATTGGCCATATTCATCCTTCCATGTCATTCATTTATAATCTATATCCACAAAGGAGAGCAACTATATGTTTCTGAGTCTGGCTTATTCTGCTTAATATGATGATCACCAGACTTGTCTATTTTCAGCAAATGACATAACTGGATTTTTCTCTGTGGTTGGATAAAATTTCATTGCAGGCATGCATGTGCATGTGTACATGTATGCACACACACAGGCATATGCACACACATGTATGCACATGTCATTTTCTTTATCCTATCATCTTTGATAGACACCTAAGCTCTTTCCACAGCAAGGCTATTTGAATAGTGTTGGAATAAATATGCACACAGGTATCTATAAATATTCATGTGCAAGTATCTAAGTGATATGACTTAGAGTCTTCTGAGGATATACTCATGTGGGTTATAGCTGGATAATACCGTAATTCTATTGTTCAGTTTTTGAGGACCCTCCACATTAACTTCACATTGGTCACACTTTACAATCTACCATTAGTTTCTCACTGGCACGTTTATTATTATTTTTTAAATTTTCTTTATGACAGTCATTCTGACTGGGGTGGTTAGAATCTCAGCATAGTTTTAACTTACATTTCTTTGTTTGATAATGATGTTAAACAGTTTTTTCATGTTTATTGACCATTTTCACTTCCTGTTTGGAGAACAGTGTGTTAATTTTATTACCCTATTATTGATCAAGTTGCTTAGAGTTTGTGGTAGTTAGGGTTTTTTTTTTTTTAAATTTATTTATAAGTCCTAAATAGTAATCCTTTGTCAAATATTTGGCTACAAAGGTTTTTCTTATCCTGTACAGTTTTTCCTCACTGACTCTTTCCTTTGCTATGCAGAAATTGTATAATTTTATACATTCTCACATGCTAGTTCTTTGGGTTATTCTTTGAGCTAGTAGGGCACTCTTCCAAAAGCCTATGCCCCAATCTTGGAATATTTCATCTATGTTTCCCTCTAGCACTTTCAGTCCCATGACTTACATTGGAATCTTTGCTACACTTAGAATTGCTTTTGTATAGGGTTAGGAGATCAGCTCCTAGCTTCTTTCCTGTACATATGTAAATCTAGTTATATAGCACCACTTTTAAAGGAGATCATATTTTTTCTAGTGTGTGATGTTTTTGAAACCTTTGTCAAAAATCATACGACTGTAACTATGCACCTGGAATTCTAGGTTTCCTACTCTATTTCATTTATATATGTCTTTCTGTACTGGTGCCATACTGTTTTTACTACTATGGCTCTATATTATACTTTGAAATCAGGTCTGTGATTTCTCTAGTATTTTTCTTTTTTTACTAGAGTTGCTTTGGTTGACCAGGGATTTTGTGCTTTCAAGTGAATTTTGAGATTGACTTTCCTTTTCGTTTCTGTGAAGAAGGTTGGCATTGATGTGTATTTTATTAAATCTGTAAGTGGATTTGGGTAATACAGCCACGTTCACTGTGTTAGTTCTGTCAGTGCAGGAGTATGGAAGGTTTTGCTGTCATCTAGTGTCTTCTTTCACCTCTTTTTTTCAGTGTTATTTTAAATTTTATTTTAGATGTTTTTCATTGACTTTTAAATATTTATTCTTAAGTATTTTATTCTTTTGAAACCTTATGAATGGGAATGTTTTCCTGGTCCCTTCACATTGAGAAGACATGGGTTTTGAATGCTGATTTTGTATTCTGCCATATGGCTGAATGTGCTTACTGAATCTAAGACATTTCTGTTTATAGCACTTTTTTTTTAAATCTCTTTCTCTTACTATGGTAACTAAGGTTTCATGGACCAAGGCAATATGAATGGAATATGATTCTAGTGGGAATTCACATTTTTTTATTTAGCATAATATTGCCTATAGGTTTGTTGCATACACACACACACACACACACACACACACACACACACACACAATTCTATATTGAGAAATATTTCTTTGATTCCTAGTTTCTTCTGGGTTTTTATCACGAAGTGATGTTGGATTTTGTCAGAGTCCTTTCTAGAACTATGGAGATGATCATGTGATTTCTGCCTTTGTGTCTGCCAAAGTGTTGCATTTTATTTATTGATTTGCATATGCAGAGCTATCCTTCTGCCTCTGGAATGAAGTTCTCTTGGTAATGGTGAATGCTCTTGATTTATAAATAAATTTAGTTTTTAAGAATTTAATTGAGATCTTCTGCATGCATATTCAGTTGGGAGATAGTCCGTGTGTGTGTGTGTGTGTGTGTGTGTGTGTGTGTGTGTGTGTGTGTATTAATTGGTTTGGGTATCTATATTCATCATATGAGTTTAGTATCATCTTTCCACTCTCTATTTTATGGACTATGTTTAGAACCACTAGTGTTGGTTCTTTTGGCTTGGGCTCTGTTTAGATGGCAGACATTTTGTTTGTTAGGGGATTAATCTCACCACTTGTTATAGATCTACTTAAGTTGTTTATATTGTCTTTGAATTTGGTAGGTTCTATATATTCTGAAATTTATTTGTTTATTTTCCAATCTCTTATGTTTGAAATATATATTTTCAAAGTATGCCCCAATGGTCCCATGAATTTCTTTGATGTCTATTTTAATGCCTCATTTTCATCTAATTTTATAACATTGAGTCTTTCTCTCCTCTCTGGTTAATTTAAGAGTTTGTCAATCTTGCTTGTCTCTTTAAAGAACCAACTCATTGGCCCTTGTATTTTTCCCTATTCTTTGTTTTCATTTCGCTCATTTCTGCCTTGGTCTTCTCTTCATTGATTTGGGCCTTCATTTATTATTATTATTCTGAGACTTTTAGTTGCATCACTAACGTACTTATCTGTGGTATGTAGCTGGAGTTTTACTGTGTCCACCTGGCTCTTGCAGCTTCTCAGACACAAGTAAACACACAGAGACTTATATTAATTATAAACTGTATAGCCATGGCAGGCTTCTTGTTACCTAGCTCTTATATCTTAAATTAACCCATTTCTACTCATCTATAAGTTGCCACATGGTTTGTGACTTACCAGTACTTTTACATCTTGATTCTCATGGTGGCAACTGGCAGTGTCTCCTGACTCAGCCTTCCTGTTCCCAGAATTCTCTTCTCTGCTTGTCCCACCTATACTATACTTCCTGCCTGGCTACTGGCCAATCAGCATTTTATTTATCAACCAGATCAGAGCAACACCTTCACATACAGAACAATATCCACAGCAGTGGTACTCTAATTTTTAAATATAGACATTTGTTGCTACAAAACTTTCTCATAGAATTGCTTGCTATTGTACTATATCCCCCATGGTTCTGGTTCATTGTGTTTTCAATTTATTCCAACATTTAAAGGAAAATTTCTTCCTGATATCTTCGATGACCAACTCATCATTTAGTAATATGTTGTTCAACCTCCACAAGATTTTATGTATTCTGCAGTTTTTCTTGTTCTTGATTTGTCATTTTTTTTCTGTTATGCTCAAACAGAATAAAAGACTTAATTTGTATCACAAAATGTCATCTATTTTAGAGAAAGTTACATTGGTCACTGAGATGAATGCATAATCTGCTATGTTTGAAAGGAGTTATCTGTAAATGCCTATTGAGACTATTTGAACTATCAATGTTCAATTCTCAATTTATAATCTTCATTATCTGTTTATTGATGAGAGCAGGGTATTGAATTCATTTAATATTGTATTAACACCAGTACACACTCTGTATCATTATATCCTGTAGTCTCTGGTTTATGAAACTGGGTGTGCCAATGTAGAGTAGATATGTGCTTAGAGTGATAATAGTCCTTTCACAGGTTATGCTCTTAATCTATACGGAGTTACCTTCCTTATCCACCCTGATATTCTCATTTGATTTCTTGTTTGATCAGATGTTAGTGAGATACACCCCTGCTGGTTTCCTAGTTCCATTTGCTCACAACATCTTTTCTTCCTTTTATCATTAAGACTGTGTTTATCTTTGTTAGTGAAATGTCTTTCTTCTGTCAACACATGGAATTGTTTTTTAAATCCGTTCTGCTAGTCTATGTCTTTTGCTTGGAGAAGGATGATTGTTAACTTTCTAAATTATTATGTAACGTCTACCTTCACTGCTGTCATTTTGTTCTTTGATTGGTTCTTGATGCTTCCCTGCTCCTCATTTGCTTTCTTACTGGGCTAGTACAGTTTATTCTTTCTTGTGGCGTCATGGATACATTCACCCTTTCCTTCGGTATGTCTAATTACTTTCAACCACCTTCTGTAGTGCTGACAGTGGGCATGTGTTGTTTAGTTTGTGTTTATCATATAAACCTTTTATTTCTTCAATTTGGAAGTATTGTTTTGTGTGCTTGGTGTTTTGATACCAGTGTGGTACAGAGAAGTCAGAGAAGTTCTTTTCTGTTTTTTTGTTGTTTTTTTTTTTCCTGTTCATCATTCTAAGTGCCTTATGTTTCTGGATGGTTATTTCTTACCCTAGATATGGACATTTTTCTTCTGTAATTTTATTGCACATATTTTCTATGGCTTCATTTTCTTCTCCTCTTCTATACCCATGATTTATAAATTTTGTCTTTTAATAGTTTCCCATAGATGGTGTGTGTTCTGTCCATATATTATTATTTTATATTTGTCATAGCCTAAATGTCAGGTCTTCAAGCCTTGATATACTATCTTCTTTATCTATTCTATTAGTGAGGTTTTCCACTGATTTTTTAAAATTTAACTTATTTAACTTTCTTTCTTTCCACTTACAAACTTTCCATTCATTTTTTAAAAAATATTTTTATCTCTTTTTTGGACTATTTCACAATTTGTATTTACCTCTATATTTTGTTCATCGACTTTTGGTGTTGGCTTTGTATACATTTAGGACTTTATTTGTGTCTTATTTGAGTTTGCTAAAATTTCTTATAATCATTCCTTTCCTGAAACTTCATCAAATTAATTTCCATTGGCATCCCTTATTGTGATACTAGTAATTTTTGGAGGAGTCATGCTGCCTCAATTTTCTTCATGTTTCTTGCTTTTATGCACTAAGATCTGTGTATCTGAGATAGATCACTGTCCTAGTTAGCTCTAATTGTCAAAATAACACAGCGTAGGGGCATTTCAAAGGAAAGCTTCAATTGAGTTGTCTAGATCAGATGGGCATGTGGGTGCAACTTTAGGAAATTGTCTCGATCATTAATTGGTATAAGTGGACCCTCCCCCATTGTGGAAGATAACATTGCCTTGGAGGTGGTCCTAGGATATATAAGGGAACTAGCCGGGGATGAACCTTAGCAAGCTAGCAGATGACATTGCTCCATGGAATCTGCTCCAAGTTTCTGTTTGACTTCCTGCCCTAATTTCACTCCTGATCAACTGTGACCCGGAAGTGGAAGCCAAATAAACCCTTTTCTTCCTCAAGTTGCTTATTGTCAGTGTTTGGCACTGCAACATGTAGCGGATTAGAACAGTTGCTGACTAATTTTTTAAAAATCATTTGTATCACTTCAGTGGAAGTGTTTCCAGTGTTCTAATGGAACTAGTTTGTAGAAGAGTTAAGATGTTCTTTCTTACAGGATTGAGAGTATAGCCCTATAGCCTAACATGTAGATTCTCCTGGGTGCTTGCATTTCTCAGGGCATGGAAGCAGAATTAGGAAAGGAGAGAATCTTTCAGGATTGTTTGGAGCGATCAGGTGTCAAAAGATGGGACCTATATTCAAATTTTGTATTATATCCCTCTCACTCTCTCTCCGTGTGTGTGTGTGTGTGTGTGTGTGTGTGTGTGTGTGTGTGTGCGCGCGCGCGCATGTACATGCAGACACTCATGGTGCGGATGTGGATCTCAGAGGACAATTTGCAGGACCTGGTTCTGTCCTTCGAGGATGTGGGCCCTGGAGATGGAACTCACATCATCAGTCTTATGAACAAGCACTTTTTCTCACTGAGCTATCTCTCCAACACCAAGGAGGGAGTCTTCTGAAGAGGGAACAGTAAAGCCTCCCTGCACTGCAGCAGGTTAGATAAGCAATACTGCTTCAGCCACTATCAGAGGATGAACATGCCACAAACCACAATCTCGTTTAGTTGTATGCATATACACTAAATGTATGGTTCACTTATTTATTTATTTCTAAGCCTTTAAAGTATATCTTCTTTCTCTAGGATAAAAGGCAAAAAAGTGAATAAGACTCACATTCACAGCCAGTGAATTTCTACAGAAAACCTGTCATTTCTATAGCAAATCTATCTTTAAATAGCACAAAAGACTTAATGTGTAGTGTTTACAGTGTGTATTCAGAAGTGGCACTATGCTCAATTGCCCCACAAAGAACTGTAGCTATGTAGTTTAGGGAAATTTTTATAGCTTTTTTGAGCTTTAAATTCCTTACTTGTAAAGTGGTAAAAATACTATCCACCCTCTATGGTATAATGAAGACCAAATCAAAAGCTATATATAAATAACATAAGACATTATAAGACATAGCCAGTAATCAATATGTAATTCATATAACAAGTCTGCTTTTCAGCCCACTTTTTACTAAATAGCTAGCACACACACACACACACACACACACACACACACACACACATACACACTTGAGTGTATACATGTGTACACACCCACCCCTGCTTTCCCACACTTATACCACCCCAATATATGAAACATTAAGCTTTGGTATTATCATGAGCGTTTGAGGGCTGGCAGATGTTTAAAGAATTATTTGGTAAAAAAAAAAAATGTAAGCATCATTGAGGAAAATTAACATTTTTAATACTCATATCCTGTATTTTTGTCTTAACAATTCTCAAAACTTGGAAAATTGGATGCTTTGGAAGTTATAAATAATTTCTCAAGAAGTTTGGAAAAGGTTTTCCCTATCCTTAATCTTTTGTTTTGTATTTTCACGTTGATCCATATAATTGATCTTAGCAGCATGTTAATTTTACAATAATATTAGAGATGCATTTATTCTGTACTAAATATTTTCTGTTTGTGACTGCAGAAAGACGAGGGTGGATTTTTTTCTTAAATAGATGACAGTTATTTTCTGATCTGACTTGTTTTAGCTATATATGTTTTTATGTATTCAAAGGACAACTACTTTAAGAACTTTGTAACCATTCTGAAAATGATGATGATACAATATTAACAAAATGAATTGAAAAAATAAAGAGTGAGAAATATTGGAATGATAAGTTACAGAATATCTAAACACAAGAACCAACTCTGAACAATTAGTCTAAGGGGCTGATGAGATGCTTCAGCAGGTAAATGCAGCCACTGTGTAGACCTGGCAGCCTGAGTTTGGTCTGTGGAACCCATGCAAAGGCAGAAGGAGAGAAATGACTCCATAATTGAACTCTGACCTCCACATACATGCTGTAGCATGTACACACTCCACACATATCATGCATATTCTTACACAATAATAATAATAATAATAATAATAATAATAATAAATAAAATTTTAAAAAAATTAGATCGCCTCTCCTTACTTTTTTGGAGGTTAGACAAACTTTTGTGAGTGTAGTTTGGGAACTGCTGGGCCTGGATACATAATTATTGTTTTTTGTTTTTTGTTTTTTTTCACGACTTTTGGCTTGTAGCAGCCTACCTTTTCTGAGACTCTGGCACCTCCACAGTTGCGCATTAGTGTCATCTAGACCCTTACATGGATGAGTAATTCTCCTTCCCTCATCTTTTCTCTGTCACTGACTTTAATAATGGGAACATTTCCCCCTTTGGAAGTCTCCCAATGTCCCCCAGACACCAATTGGTCAACTTCCCACCTGATAAAGGTATGGCTGCCACTCACAGAGTGAAATAGCTGAAATTTGTAGCCTGGGGTGATCTTGAGACGTTATTGTTCCTGTCTGGTGATGACTGACTGAATTGCAGCAGAACAAAGCCCTGAACCTTCGCCGCGGCTGCACTGGCTGGCTTTCCTAATGGGCTGTCTGCAGGCAGGCACCTGTGCGTGTTCTTGATTTGCAAGACATCTCTCTATAAACATCTTGGTTCTATTTTCCTTTGTTGACATGTGTGAGCACCATTATGGTCGTAATTTTACTTGATGGTACGTGACCTTTGAAGTGTTCTTTGTGCATTTTGCAGCTCAAACTCTGTGGGGCCGAAACAGAACATTGTTTCCTGTGATTTATAATGACGTGGGAAGATGATTAGATCTTTCACATAATTATTCAGGATTTGGCAGATTCTTGAGCTGGATTTTAAGGGACTGGAAGAAAAAAGGCCTTTTGAGCAAAATACTGCTTCATCATACTGATTTCAAAGTACTTTTGCATTCAAGGCAGCTAAAATATGCACATGAGTGTAACAATGTGGTCACTATTTCTGAGGTGCTAGGACTCTCCCTTATTTCTTGTAAACTTTTAAAGAACAGTGTTCCAGAGTGTTTGACATGTGGCTTGACACAACCCAATTAAAGGCAATTAAAAATATATGCCTGTAGATGTAACCAACTGTCTTATTAGAATAAAAAACACAGAACCAATGTAAAAGAGAAAGCCGAGAGGTCAGAGCTCAGAGCTAAAATCTTACCTCCTGTGGTGGTCCTAGCTCTTCAAAAGAGAGCTACTTCCTGTGTGTATGTCTTTAAATAGTCTTTCTGTTCTGCCTTCTCATTGGTTGTAAACCCAAACACATGACTGCCTCGTCATTGCCTGTAAGTACAGCCCTCCAGGTCTTAAAGGTGTATGTCTCCAATGCTGGCTGTATCCCTGAACACACAGAGATCTATGGGATTAAAGGCATGTGCCACCACCGCCACGCTCTTTCTATGGCTCTAATAGCTCTGACCCCCCAGGCAACTTTATTTATTAACACACAATTAAAATCACATTTCAGTAGAAGTAAAATACCACCATATATGCCCTCTAATAACATCCTCCCTTTTAATTCAGATTGATTTGATCCATAAGTGTACTAAGAATTGAACAGACAGTTCTCAAAAGAAGAAATACAAATCATCAATAAATATTTGAGAGAGTTCGACAAACATAGCCATTGGGGAAAATCAGGTTAAAACTACTTTAAGATTCTGTCTTATCCCAGTCACAATGCCTATTATTGAAGAAAATATATGGTAACAAATGCTAGTAAGGATATAGAGAAAGAAAACACACACACACACACACACACACACACACAGAGAGAAGAGAGAGAGAGAGAGAGAGAGAGAGAGAGAGAGAGAGAGAGAGAGAGAGAGAGAGAGAGAGACTCTGGAATTTTACAAAGCCATGGAAAAGAAGATGGAATTACGTCAATTTTGAAAAATGAAAGAAAATGGATATCATCATATTAAAATAAGACAAACTTGGAAAGAGTAACGTTTTGTCAGCTGATGAACCTGAATTTAAATTTATATAAAAGCATATGCATATACACATAAATAAATACAAAGTAAATTAATATAGAAAGGGACCTATGGGATGAGGATAAAGAAATCTAAAGATTGGGCAAAAGTAGCTAAGTGCTGTGAGATGGTCTTTCTGCAGGCTGTAAATATGTGTTACTCCCATTGGCTAATAAATAAACTGCTTTGGCCTACGGCAAGGCAGCTTAGAGACAGGCAGGAAATCCAAGCAGAGATACAGGGGGGAGAAAGGTGGAGTAGGAGAGACGTCAGCCTGCTGCCCAAGGATCAACAAGGTGCCAGCAGACTGATAATGCCACGGCCATGTAGCACCACATAGATTAATAGGAATGTGTTGAGTTAAGTTATAAGAGCTAGCTAGCAAGAAGTCTGAGCCACAGGTACTTGGGACTGAGCAGCTGCAGGACCAGGTAAGACAGGGGAAAACTTCCGATTACAGCTAAGAGAATTTGTGTGACACGAAAAGAGACAGATGAACATTTTGAGAGGAGAAAGGGGACCAACGAAAGGGATGGATGGTGATGGGTGATAGTAGTTAAGGGTAAATATAGTTTTAAAAGTATAATGGCATTATATGTATACAAAGTTGTAATTCAACTTACTACTCTGAATACTGGCTGACCATTTGGTATTGGAAGACTGATTGGTGAGCTCTTCCTTGGGGAAGACGATTTCTCCTGCTCTCAGCATTCCTTACTTACCTGTAGTTATTTGTGTAGTGTTGAGGTCTCTTGGTCTTTTTCCTGTCCTCTTTGTCGTGTCTGCTGTTCCTTTTGTTTAGGATGTGTTTAGTCTGTCATGTTGGTGAAACTTGGTGGGTGTACATTTTAGTATTAGGAGACACCACAATCTCATAGCAAACTCCCTGGTGCTTTGGCTCTTACAATCTTTCTGCCCCCTCTTATGTAATGTTCCCTGAGCCTTATGTGCAGTAATTGTTTTTTGTTTGTTTGTTTTTGTTTTGTTTTTTTGTAGATGTATCCTTTGGGACTGTGCTCCACAACTGTGCATTTTGGCTAAGTGTGATATTTTTTTTTTTGCTTTGTCTTTTATTTGTTTTATTGTTTTGTTTTACTAGTGGTCTCATTTGTTGAAAAGAGAAGGTTCTTTGATGAGGGGTAAGAACTATACTTATCTGTGGGGCTGAGGACAGATATTTAGAATGTAGTTAAGAATTATGCTGGTTTAGTCAAGTTGTGATTTTAGATTCTTATCCAAGATCCATCACTTCACTAGTCCTGGGTAGTTAGCTGGGATATCAGCATGAGGCATAGTTCCCCAGTGGCTGAGCAGTTCTTAAGTCCAAACAGAGAGCTGTTGGTTACCACCAACATATGTGTGCCAATAGGGCACTTTTAGGATCATCAATCCATCTGGTCTTTGTTGTAGTTCATAACCTGGCTGATGCTTGGAGTGTGGGGGCAGATCTGGATGGGTGGAAAGGTTGGGTATGGGATTTGAGAGGCCTGTGGGTTGGGGGGTAAGCATGTTGGGTACAGGAAGAAGCCTAGAGATTGGTTGTAGAGTAGGCAGCGGTGTCCAGACTAGACCTGGGCATAAAATATGGGACCCAGACTAGATATGGCAGATTACAGAGGTTGTGTGGAGGGGATGGTCAAGCAGGTCCAGACACTGGAGAAGGGTGTGGGAAATCTGGCTAGATAGATGACACATGAGAGGGACTTCACTAATTTTTTATTTTTTACTAAAAATTAGAAAATATATTACTCACTACTTTATCATCCCTCATCACTTCATGTAGCTTTAGTTTTTCACTTTGAAATAGTATTAAAATCCCAGTGATAGATAAAATTAGTGCTTCCACCTTAGTTATGATAATTCTTAGGCTCCAGATTAAATAATCAGTATTTTTCAAGTTTTCAAATGCAGAAATTACAACAAATTTGGCAGAATTTTGAAGAGTCAAAAATTTCTTATAAATACATAGCATAATTTCTATTCTATGAAGAGAACTTTCTCAAATGTGGAGGCACCTGTAAGAATGCCCATGTCCATGTTGCATTATCGATCTGACTCTCAAAACTGGAGAAATTTCCTTGTACAGAATGAATTTCCGCTGTCTTGAAAAGATCCAATTACTATAGGTATTTCTGCCGGAGCAGATAACTTTATACATGTCAGTAATGACTCCTTGGAATTCAAATACATGTATAGCTTCCCAATTAAACACTTAGGAAATAACTCCAAAAGATTTGCTCCTTGGAAAGTTGAATAATATTGAATATCAAGGAGAAAAGTAGCTCAAATGCCCTGAGAAAGACTCATGAGAAGCTTAAAGATCATAAGAGAAAGGCTGGGTGGTGGTGATGAAGGCCTTTAATCCCAGCACTCAGGAGACAGAGGTGGGCAGATCTCTGAGTTAGAGGCCAGTCTGTCTACAGAGCAAGCTCCATGACAGCCAGAGCTAAAATAGAGAAACACTGTCTCCAAATATAAAAAAAATGATAAGAGAAAGACAACAAATTTAGTATAATATATTTAAGAAAGTAAATGTCACAAATACAAATTTTACAAGGAGAATGAACTGACAGAGATAATAAATGCAAAGTGGCATTATGTTAGATATCTGTTTTTCTATTACAAATTACCCTAAAACCCAGGGTAATTTAAACACTGCACTTTAATTATCTTATGGTTGCCGTGGCCAAAAGCCTGATTCTCACAAGTTCTTTCATGAGCTTGCAGCCAGAATGCTGGCGGAGGCTATGCTTTTTCAACCCAACTGTTGGTGAAGCACCCAAGTTCAAGACAACTCATTGTGGCTTCTGGCAAGAAGCTCCAGTTTCTTACTACAGAGATGTTCTCCACTGAAGTACTCACAGAACAGCCTTCCCCTGAGCAAGGGCTCTACAAAAGACAAATGAAATCGTGCATCTCTGGTGAATGAGCTGGCTTTCTGGATCCCAGTACCTATAGTCAGACACCTTGCTAACCACTGATAAAGCAGGGATGGGCTTGGTTCTGCCTCAGTTGAATGGACCAGGCTTAGTTGTCCCACCATGGGAGAACTTACCCCGTTGGAGAAAGGGATACAGGATGGGAGAGGGTATGTAGGGGGAGCAGAAGGAGGGATGAGAGAGGGATCTGTGATTGGTATATAAAATGAATGAAAAAAAATGAAATAGTGCACAGGCATTCTCAGGACAAAACCCAGAGACACACAATCCAATACCAGTAGGGGCATCCACTCACTCCTCTGTATGCTTTAGTAGACCAACTTGCTACAAACTTCAGTGAGATGGCACAAGGGAGTGGCTATCAGAAAGTGAGAACTGTTGGGAGTCTAACTGTAGGTTCTGTGCAAGAAATATTACAAGAGACATAACTCTAGAGTTGAAAAATAGCCAGCATCTACATTTTCAAAGGGTTCAACCAATTCCAGGTGAGGTGAATAAGGAAACATGTACATACATTCTGTGTAAAAGTGTGATTGGTATTGGGAGTGTAATTCAGTGGTTAAACACTTGGATACTATGCACTAGGTCCTGGGTTCTCTCCTGAAGATGAAAAAGGAAATAAAAACTTTAACACTAAATATCTAATGACAAATCACAGAAGCTGTAAGCTTAAACTTGTTGTTACTACAAATAATCAAAGACCAAACTAGAGCAAGACTTTGAAATATATCCGTATATGCATGTACATATATGTATGTAATAACAATGAAAGAGGCCATGAATTTGCAAGACAGCACAGCTGGGCATATGGGAGTGTTTGGAGTGAGGAAAGTAGGGAAGTGATGTAATTATATTATATAATTTCAAAAAATAAAGGAAGTAATAAAAATTATTGTCTAGAAGAATGGTGTCTAAAAACTAATGAAACTAAAGGAAAGCATGCCAAGAATTCTATATCAAGCTGACAGCATAAACCTAAACAATACGAACGAATATTGGAATATGTCATTCATTTTTTCTTCATAGAAATAATTCAGAACAAATATTAGCCCTCTATGTAAACTGTTATTCAGGGCCTTAGGAAATACAAGAAATGGACACTGGTAGCATTGTACTATGTATATTTATGAGAATACATAATGCAAATGATAATAATTTTTCTTTAAAATGGAAGGATACTCCAGAAAGGAAATGATGGGGCTCGAATTTTGTAACAAACAGCCCCAAACCAATGTATCTGTGATTTTCTGTAATAAAAACTTTCTTCTCACTGTTTATAGTAATCTTTTTTACCTTTGACAACTCTCCCATATAGATGGCCTTCCCCAATCTTTTTTTTTTTTTAGGATTTTTTAATTCATTTTTCATACCAATCACAAATCCCCCTCTCTTCCCTCCTCCTGCACCTCCAGTCTTCCCCTCCAACCCAGCCCCCATTCCCTCCTCCAACAATGTAAGGTCTCCCATGGGGAGCAGAGTTTGGTACATTCAGTAGGGGCAGGTCCAAGACCCTCCCCCTGCATTAAGACCGTGCAAGGTGTCCCACCATAGGTAGTGGGCTCTAAAAAGCCAGCTCATGTACCAGGGATGGATCCTGATCCTACTGCCAGGGGGACCCTTAAGCAGATCAAGGTATACAACTGTCTCAGTTATGCAGACAACTCAGTCCTCTTAAACTTTAAGTTAGTTAAATTTGTGACTCTTCCATTTTAAGACAATATCTTTTTGGAGTGGCCTCTTAGAAATGAAGAGAAAGGCTGTGTCATGGCACACAGGCTTTTTACTGCTTCAACCTGGAAACCTCCCACAAGACGTCCATTTACAGTGTCCAACTGTGTGCAAGAGAGCTCTGAAGTAATGCAGAAAATAAAACAGAAAAACTTCAATTGATAGAATGTAGGCCTTTTATATTGAAAACAGAATCCAGTAAAGGAGAAATCATGTTGAGTGTTTTGTGTCTGGGTTGACTTCCAATGCCTTACCCCAATTGACTGAAGCATTAATCAACTTACCAAAGTCCTTCATTAACATGTATGCTGATTGTAGGTACAAAATAATGTTGGGACTCTGTCTCTTAGGAGACTCTCTGATTCTGAGCACTCAACTAGTCCTGCAAAATGTCTTTCATCTTGGCAGATGGTCCTCGGTGGAATCAAAATGAAGCTTTTTTTTTTTTTTTTTTTTTTTTTTTTTTTTTTTTTGAGACAGGGTTTCTCTGTGTAGTTTTGGTGCCTGTCCTGGATCTTGCTCTGTAGACCAGGCTGGCCTCAAACTCACAGAGATCCGCCTGGCTCTGCCTCCCAAGTTCTGGGATTAAATGCATGTACCACTACCACCCGGCAAAATTAAACTCTTCTGATTAAGTTTTTTCTTCTTTTTCTACAAGTTAGGCTGGACCTCAATTGTGTCTATTTAATTTCAGTTTGAGTTAAACTTGGTATAACATTTAATAGTTCTATCTGGCAAGGCACCGAAGGCAGGAAACATTTCAATGAAACTCATTCCTTTGGTTTGAGATGGCTAAGATTTTATTTTTAGATATATCTCAAGAGTTGACTAGCTAAATGTATGTAGCTATGGAGAAAATATTTCAGGGAACTTGAAATTATCTGGCTTCATATAAATATAACTAGCTGTCATAGAATTTCAGGAGGCTCTGAGAGATTGAAAATCATCTTATTCTGAAAACAGAGGAGGTCAGCAGGCTGCACATATGAAAAACTGAAGTCGGAGAGGATCAAAACCATGTACTTACTCTCTTTGAAGGGCTTGACACAACTCTGATAAGAAAGCTTCTGTCTAACGTTCCTAAATTCTATTTTATTTGTAATAAACTTCTCAGCAAATCATAATTAGATTTCTTTGGTGATAAGAAAAAAATTAGTTGATAGCATCAAACATTTTAAAATTGAATTGCTATAGGAAGGAATATTTTACTGATTGGTTGATTTTCCATTGGCTAAGGGGCTGAAGAGATTCCTCAGCAGTTAGGAGCATGTGATATGCTTTTCTTTTTGTTGGAAGGGTTAGCTGATGGGTGATTATTTTCTGCTTAGTGCAAGGAACAGTTATAGGTCAGGAAAGCTCAGGGCAGTGAGAGAAGAGGAGGGCTCTATCCAACTCTTTGTTTGTTTGTTTTTTGTTTTGTTTTGATTTGTTTTTCCAGACAGGGCTTCTCTGTGTAGCCCTGGCTGTCCTAGAACTCACTCTGTACACCAGGCTGGCCTCGAACTCACAAAGATCTGCCTGCCCCTGCCTCCTGAGTGCTGGGATTAAAGGTGTACACCACCACCATCAGGCTCTATCCAACTCTTGCTGGTGTCTGCTGCTTGTGGCAGCCTGCCTAGTTTTCACAGTGGGGTGGTTGGGTGGATGGGGCTCCAGCCTAGCAACTGTGAAGCTTGGGACAGCCACTTTTTCTGCTGGGCCAGGATGGAGCCCTAGTGGTGGCCTGGCCAGAATGAATGACTAGTTTCTTCATCATTTTAGAAGCCAGGCTATCGGTGATCATTTCGCTTCTGGAGGCTGGCGGAGGTGTGTTGGGGGTAGATTTATGTTGAGTGCTCAGGAGACTCCAACACTGTGGACATGAATTGGAGGGTAGACTTCCCAAAAAAGTAGCTGGCACACCAGAGGCTATGCTTAGTTATGCGGAGAACTGGGTGGTTGGGTACTCAGCACTTCCACAGGAGCTGTTGCTGGACAAAGAGGTCAGGGATAACCTATAGTAGTCATGGGTGGCCACAAAAGAGCCATTTATTAGGGAGAGATCACTCCCGTGCTTCAGGGCCTGAATGTTGAGGAGATCTCTTCAGTGATCCCTGGCAGGCCTGGGCACTTGGTATTCTTGAAGAAGACCAGACTCTGGTGTGAACAGCCAGGCTCACAACTTCCTGTAAATGCAACTCCAAACGATCTTCTGAACCCTGTGAGCATTTACACACATATGCACATGTGTGTGCCTGCACACACACACACACACACACACACACACACACACACACACACACACAAATAAAATAAATCTTAAAGCTTCGTTTGTTTGCTTTGTTGTTGATTTTTACTCTTTTTGGGGACCCACTACCCAGGCCCCAAATAAATTCACACAGAAAGGCGTACTATTACTTATGAAATCCCAGCCTTAGCTTGGCTTAGTTTCTAGCCAGCTTTCCTTAACTTAACTTATCCCATCTTCCTTTTGCCTCTGGGCCTTTTCTGTTCCCTTACTTCTGTATCTTACTCTTATTCTGTGGCTTACTGGGTGTGTGTAGCTGGGTGGCTAGCCCCTGGAGTCCTCCTCCTTCTCTGGCTCCTAGAACTTAGATCCCTCCTCCCAGTTTGATCCTTCTATATATAATTTCTGCCTGCCAGCTCCACCTATCCTTTCTCCTACTTTGCTATTGGCCAGTTCTTTATTAAGGCATCAGGTGTTTTACACAGGCACAGTAACACATCTTTACAGATATAACAAATACAATATAAACAAAAGTAACACACCTTAAAATAATATTCTACTACATGCTTACTTACTTATTTATTTATAAAAATGGTCTGGCTAGGTAATTCTGGCAGTCATGAAACTTATGTAGACCAGGCTGACCAGGAACTCACAGAGATTTGTCTGTTTCTGCCTCCCAAGTGCTGTGATGAAAGACAGGCCTCATTATGCTTAGCTAGGTATTTTATAATAGTGACATAAAGCAGACTAATACTGGTTAATAGGATTAACATAGAAAGGCAGGCAACAGAATAAGAGAGGAAAATTAAATTTGAGATTATATTTTCTATTGTTCTTTAAAATATAACTATTATTTGCTTTATATAGAAGGCTGTCAAGTATAATATTTTAAATTTCCTTTGTTATTGGCAACTTACTTTGCTTCTGTTTGGAAAACATAAAAGGCATTATAACCCGCAAAAAAGCCAATAACCAATTCCATTGATCAGACCTTATCCTACTAAGAAAGTCCGGGTAAGCAGTGTATGAATGCATATACACTAAAATGGAATTATAGTTAAAACATGATTCTATCATATCTAATGATATTCACTTATTAACTTTTAATCTGTACAAACAATGAACTCAGATTACTTATATCAGAACTCTTCTGTTTTTTTAAGGTTGCCATATTAATTTATTATTTTATTATTTTGTGATTATAATATAAATACTTCATTACCCCTTCTATTTCCTGCTTCCAAATCCTTCCATATACCCCCTTTTGTTCAAATTCATGGCCTTTTTAAAAAAATCAATTGTTTATATATAGGTATACATATATATATACATATATATATATGTATATATATATCCAAGTATGTGTATGTACATATTCCTAAATACATAAATACAATCTGCTCAGTCTGTATAACATTACTTTTATGCATTTTTTCAGGGATGACCATTTGATACTGGATAAATAATTGTTGGATATACAATTGGCATTCTCTTCTCTGGGGAAGACTATTTCTCTCCTGCTCTCAGCACTCCATAGTGTAGTTTTTGTTTTTTTTTTGTAGTACTTTGTGTAGAGTGGAGGCCATCCACATTAGCATGTCTATTGCTCTTTTTCTAGTTCAGCTCATGTTTAGAAAACCACGTTGGTGAGACTTTGTGTGTGTACCTCCTGATATTCTTAGGAGACACAATCTCAAAGCTAAGTCCCTGATCCTCCCCTTCTTACAGTCTTTCTGCCCGCCTTTTGCGATGACCCTGAGCCTTAGGCATGAAAATTATTTGGTAGATATATCTGTTTGGACTGGGCTCTACAACTCTGCACTTCGATAGATTGTGGTTTTCTGTAATGGACCTCAACGGTTGCAAAAAGAAATTTGCATGATCAAGGATGAGAACTACACTTATCTGTGGGTATCAGGACAAATGTTTAGAATTTAAAATTCTTCTATCTTAATATATGTTAATTTAAGCCACACACCATTGGCAGAGTCTAAAAACACTATTTTAATGTATTTAAATTTGAAAAATAATTCAGCAATCCATGTGTTCTATTGCCAGTTACCAAATTAATGCCAAAGGAGCATTTATGGTTTGACACAAAACCTTCGTTGAGCTGCAAATAACACTTCCTTTCGGGAACTGACATTCTGCTCTCCTTCCAAGTATCTTCCTACTCCAAATGGTTTTTCACTTTGACAGAGATCTTATATCTTTTACCTGATTACCAACAATAAAAAATGCCATGAGAAGAGAAGGAAGTAATTACATATTTTCTTTGGTCCAACGTATCATCACTGGGGTCTCTTAAATTTTCTGTCATGTCAGTGGTCATGGATACTGGTGTAAATTCTGTAATCCTTGGGGGGGCTCTTCACAAGAGAGTGTGAGCTATGGAGGACACCATCTTTCCTCTCTCCATGCTGGCAAAGCTCAGTGCAATTTGTGACTTTCTAAAAGGGTAAGGTGTGGGGACAGAAACCACACCTGACTCATTAGAAATCTCTCACTTCTTCTAAGTAGGTCTGAGAATTTAATAACAAAACACTAAAAAATAGACTGTCAGATGGTAGGCAACATCTGGAGGAATTTATAAAATTCTATACTTGTATTAGGTAAAAAACTGGTGGAGGACCCTGCCTTTTGCCTTCTGAATTGAAGCAGTCAGTCAGAACAGAGAAGAAAAGTTGTAGTGTGATTCACTCACAATGGGACAGCATATATTTCTGCTACTTGACCAAAGCATGCCCATGTGTGGATGCTATGAGAAGGTGAATAGAGGAAAGCTGGGAGGTCCCACTAGAGCCCAACTCCAAGTTCATCTTGGATTTCTGGCTTCTAACACTGTGGGGAAAATGCATTTATGTTCTTTAAGCCCAAACCTTGGATATTATCTTATGGCAACTAAGACTAATATAGGACAGGAATGCATTAAAAGGGAAGCTGAGTATATAGTAGCCACCTGAGACACAGCTAGAAGAGAAAGTAGGAAGTAGTCTGGAATGAATTGGCACAGGAGACCACTTCCTGCATATAAAACCAGTATCACAGACACTGAGAGTGACAATTAATAAATGGGACCTTCTGAAACTGAGAAGCTTTTGTAGAGCAAAGGACACAGTCAATAAGACCAAACAACAGCCTACATAAATGGGAAAAGAGCTTCACCAACCACACATCTGACAGAGGGCTGATCTCCAAAATATATAAAGAACTCAAAAAGCTAGACATCAAAATACTGAACAATCCAATTAAAAAATGGGCTACAGAGCTTAACAGAGAATTCTCAATAAAAGAATTGAGGCAGAGAGAATTAAGAAATATGAATCTCGTGCAAGAATTATGCTTGTGCCTACAATAATGGTTAAAGAAGGGGTGATTCATAGGAAAGGTAGAAGGGAGAAGGGAAAAGGAAGAAATCATATATTTTAATTAAATAAAAATAATTTTAAAAAGAATGTGTGTGAATGAAGGTAAGGGTATGACTTTAAAGGTAGTACCTCAAAGAACATTCCAGCCCAGTTCATCCTGAGTTATGTTTGTCCTTAGGTCAAGAGTATAAAATAAGGTTGTTTTTTCTTTAAACTTAGTTTAAGACCTGTAGGGGGTGTTAAATAGATTCTTTTCTCTAAGTAGAACAGGTGGGGCATTGGGAACTAAGAGCACTTTTGCTTTCTTGGCAGTGTGGTGTCCTTCCCTGAGGTCACCAAAGCATGAGTCCTTTGATGGGAAGAACTTCAGTATTCTAAGATTTTTGCACAATTGTAGACATGTATATATTTATGTGAGATAGCATTTAGTATATTACCTGATGTTGCTAAAATAATGTAAAAAAAAGAAAATGTCATGTTTTGTAATAATGTCTAGAAAAAATAATTGGCAAAGAGCTTCTAACCACCCCCCAATATTTTGACATAAGACAGATTAATAATAACAACAACAATAACAACAACTACAAGGCTACATTTATCAAATTAGGACTAACAGTCTGATTCTCCAGCTGGTAATTCAGTGTGGCACACATATGTGTTGCTGTAGGAGCAGAAAGAACATGAGGAAAGACCATCTTTCACTGTTTTTAAGCTGTTATGCCTTCACTACCTGTGTGGTGCAGTGAAAGTTTTTTTTACCAGTTCCAGGGTGTAGTTGTTTTATCCTAAAAATGAGAGACAATCCTCTATAGTTATTAAAAACCCATTCTAGGTCTAA
This sequence comes from Peromyscus maniculatus bairdii, assembly GCF_049852395.1. Taxonomy (NCBI): domain Eukaryota; kingdom Metazoa; phylum Chordata; class Mammalia; order Rodentia; family Cricetidae; genus Peromyscus; species Peromyscus maniculatus. The sequence continues at coordinate 19,684,658 of NC_134868.1, forward strand.
CATACATTTCTGAGATTATTTCAAGAGCAGAAAGAGACTGGACTGAGTGTTTTCAAATAAATTACAATGTAGAAAACATCTTCAGCATATTGAAACCCTAGATTCACGAAGCACAGACTACAAATACACACTATGGCTAAAGTAAGCTTTCTGTATGTGCTCTGCCAAGCAAATTGCCAATCACGATTGCCTACTGTGATGTTACAGGAACAAAGAGTTGTCATCTCATGCAAGAGGAAATAAGTCATCTAATGTGTTAGAGAAAACCCACAGTGAGATAGAGAATGAGATTCTCACATGATATGAATTTTCATTTAGCCACATCTGTCCTTAATCTGTGTGGGAAAAGATAGTTTAGGTTTCCCATTGACCTTCTTAACTGCAAGGCACCACTGGGGATGATTGGGGATGAAGTAATATCCAACACTTCTACATGGAAAATAGAGCTGAAGTTTTTTCATCACAAAGATCTCTCTATGCTATATTTCAATGTTTACTGAAACAAAAATTTTATAAAACCATGATGGTGTTACTCATTTATAGTCTCATTCAAAATTGTTGCAATAGGAAATGCACATTTTCTTTTGTCATTCTTGTTCACAAATTGCTGAAATATTTCTTTGCAGCTCAAGAGTTTGCACATCTTCCCGATCCCTGTCTAACATGGTAGACATCATTAATTTTTACTTTAAAATGTAGTGTGTTTGTTTTTTCTTCTTGTTTGCCTTTCTTATCCCATCTGATTTCTCTTCTCTTTTATACCCACTTTCTTCTTTTCCTCATTTCTGCTCTCTCTTCATTTTCCCTTCATCATGGGAATACGTCCAAGGTCGGGTCTCTGATCCTTTGCTGACTGTGTATCCTGAGGGGAATATGAACTTCCAATACAACAACATGAAGAAATGGTGGGGGATCCTGAAGGTTGGAGGGAGTCAGGGATCAACGAGGGAAATGGGAGGAAAGGGTCAACAAGGCAGATATTAAAATGCCATAATGACTCTTATTTTGAATGTTAATTTTAAAAAAAATCTAAAAAGCAACAATGTTTGAAAATGAATCCCAGTCTTTCAGTGCAATGTCTAGAATAGAATCAGGGAAAACTGGGAGTGTTCGATCTTAAATATTAAAATTCCATCTGATTCTGAGTGTACCTTCTCCTTCCTCTGAGCAGTGTTTGCCAACACATCAGAGGACGGACAAAAGGAAAAAGAAAAAACAAACCAACCAACAAACCAAAAGCAGGCCTAAAGGGTTACTGCTTAAGGATGAGTAACTACAGAGAGAAATAAAACAGTTCCTTTAAAACTGTAATAGGGGGCTGGTAAGCTCAGCTGTCAGAGCTTTTGCTCATCTTACAGAGGAGCCTGGAATGAAATTCCTAGAACCCCTTTTGGGTGGCTCACAACTGCCAGCAATTCTAGTTTCAAGGGATCCTGTCACCATGTAAGGTGTCTAGAATCAGTCAGTTTTCTCTGCCTGTTAGACAAATAAGAGGCAGGAAAAAGAAATCTAGAAACAATAGGTAGCAACAAGGGAAAAACATCTCAGACCCAGCTACACAACTGACAGTTGAAAGACACCTTTGAAAGGTGAAGAACAGCTGGGTGGGGCAAGGAAGGGATGGAAGGCAGAAGAAAGGAGGAAGAAGAGGAGGAGGAGTGGAAGGAGGAGTATTAGGGTCTTGGAGAAATCCCACGAAAGATCACCATCCACGCATGCAATCAACAAAGCATTTATTTCCTGGAGAATAAAGGTACCAGCATGCTGGGGCTGCACATCCTACATAAAGGCAACATGGTGACCATGAGAGAGGTTTGCAGCCTCCTTTTAAGCACAGCTAAAGGGGAGTTTCAGGGACAGTTAGGTCATCTCAGATATGACTGGGTTACATGACGGACAATCATATTAGTATATTCCTAGTTGCCTAGGGCTAACAAGGACTGCCTAAGGCTATAGCTTTTTCATTTGGGGGCAGGCCTGAACAAGTCCCAGGCTCTGTACTTATTGGTGATTACTTTGGGCTGCTGAATGTGGGGGCCGACCCAGTGACCCAGGTTTGGTACATGCTATCTCCCTCATCCCTGATGTCAGGGGCATGGAAGATGGATTGTTCCTTGTTCTTGGTTTCCTCAGAAACTGCCTGTCCAGTTTCACGAGGCAGGAACTGAGGCCTGGTTCTTAACTGAGTTATCAGGAGCCTGTCATAGTATTTGCCTGGCCTTCTCAAGGAGAAGCAGACTAGGCTGGCCTCTCCTGGAGGGCTGAGAGCTTTAATGGTCTTTCGTGGTCTTCTCCCAATCAAGGTTGGCCAGCATAAACAAAGAAAGGCTACTTGGGCTAAACATGTCCTGATCTGCCTTTAAACTTATCTGACTTGTTGATCCAGAGCAGGTGGCAGGTCTACTGATTGGAACAAGAGCTGCCCAGATTGTGTCTTCAGTTGCTCAGTTGCCAGGCCTTTGTCATTAGGTCTGGGAGGTGAGGAAGAAGCTGGATGTTTGACATCTGCATTACTTGCCTGTGTCCCCTTTCCATATCTGTGTGCCTGCATGGACTCTGACTAACCCCTAGTACCTCAATCCAGTACCACCTTCAGGCCTCTGCCTGTATGTGGTGTACACACACACACACACACACACACACACACACACACACACACACACATCTTAAAAGATTCTAATTTAAAAGAAATATGAAGCATGAACTAGAAAGTGAACCCCGGCCTTCAGCCCTTTTGCCATGCCGGTGCCTTTAAAGCGATGCCATTGGGTTGAGATAGATGCCCTCGGTAATATCATCATAGTTTGTAGGTATAGTCATCATTCAATAAAACTCTACTGAAACTACGTCTGTGTGTTACATGTCAGAAAGATTGATTTTTTTTTTCAAAAAGGTTTTTAAAAATACAAAGCGGCCACCGCAGCACACCCGAAACATTGCTACAAGATACAGTGTGTGTGGAATCCTATAGGAACCGTTTTCTCCTGTCAGTTGTGACAAAGCTGAACCTGGTGACCCAGAGCACGGGAGGCAAGAGCAGTAGGACCAGAAGTCCGATGTCAGCCTCAACTACACGAGATCCCGTCTCCAAAAGGAATGAACAAGTACATAAAATTAAAAGTAATGGGTTTCGTTTATCTTTTGTTTTCTAAAGAGGTTCTCACAATGTATCTCAAGCTGTCCTGGAACTGGCTCTATATTATTGGCCATTGGGTACAAACTAACAGCAATCCTCCTGTCTCACCCTCCTAAGTGGGGTGAAATTATGGGCTTGATTTCCTGTCTCATCACTGAAATTAAGGATGAAATTCTGTATGCAGCTACATAGAATGGATTGTTTCTCAGGTAATCAGTTATAACTCACATTTTTGAAAAATGAGCTTTTAATTTTGTCCTAGTGACTTTCATGAAATCAAACATTTATCATTATCTGTTGTGGACCCCATTGTCTTGGTATTGTTATATAATCAATACTGATGAGTCAACCAAACGAACATTCTGAGTATTTTGGCCCCTTTACTTACAAATTTGTACACCAAGTCCTGCTTAATGCCTAAACAAATGCTATGGTCAAAATGACAGACAACAGCCATAGGTCAAAGTCAATTTCTGTTTCAAAGACCCTTTCTAGATTAAGTGTGAGTTATGTACATTTGGTTGAGGTTTGGAAAAATACCAGAAATCTTGATGTCATTCTACAAAAGTTGCATGGTTTTGACTTTTAAGATATTTACAAAGGAAAATTTCTGCTTCTATATATTGCCACCTTTCGTCTTAAGAGATCGGCACAAATGGTGCTTCCTAGTGATCTACACTACTCAGGATTAAAGAGCAAATTAGAAGGACTACATGAGGGAGGTAGAGTTTTATTTATAATTTCATATATGAAGCATTTAAATGACACTTCCATGAAGTTCTCAGTTGCTGTGGCTTTGATTTCCCTCTATAGTTAAAACAAATTATGACATTAGAGCCAGGGCTTTAATCACAGCATTAATTCAGCTCTTTCCCTTCAAAGCCTAATATGCTGAGACTCGGGGAACTTGGTGATTTTCTTAGGGACACGGGTAAGTCAGAATTTAATCATGGTCCATGATTTGCAATTCAGTGCCCAAGGAGATTGGATTCTCCTACCACAGCATGCCTCTTTAAAGCAATAAGTTGTCATCTCTGGAATGAAAAGGATCCCGGGTCCTGTAAATAAGCAACAGTCTCTTTCCAGTGGAAAAAATAATGACGAGAACAGAAATTCAACACACTGATAGATCAGCTAGTAGTTGTAAGTAGTGTTTTAAAATGTGTCACTGATTTAATTAAATAGTTATTTGGGTATCATATGTGAATTTTTTAAAGGATTAATGATATACTAATTGAGAGCATTCTAGAACTCATAAACTCAAAAAAGTATCTTTTGGAATATCTTCTAATTAAAGCTCATGCTTTGCAGACAGCAGAGTCACACAGAAAAGTGTGAACCTGAAGATTTCCCTTCAGCCCTGTCTGCATGTTCTAGGTTGAAACTTAGACCATAGTTCAGGGTAGCACTGTGGTGAAGCTATTCTATGTGCATGCATCCTCTTGCCTCGAGCATCTAACTCTTCTCTCCACCACTCAGTGACATTCCTTCAGGGGTAAGGTGTACACAAAGAAAAGCTTGAGTCCAGGCAAGTTCATGGCCCTTTCTCCATCTTTTATACCATGCACCGAGGAATTTAATCTTATATTCACACTGTTCAACTCTGTTCTAAATGGTGCACATATGGAGGAAAGGAGGTATTTTTAGACATTCTAATAATGGAATCAGTTTCACTCAAACAGTTTGTAAATATTAAAACCTCCTTCAAAAGCAATCTGGAAGCTAAATCTTACACAACTGCTTAGCAAAACATTTTTTTTGCCTTCAGCCTTTTAAACTGAGTGTACAATATTAGATTTCTGGACATGAAATGTTGTTCATAAACTTTCCAAGTTTTGGATCTATTAGCTGTTGCTGTAAGCTTCTAGTGTTTTCTCAGCTCTATCTCTTTTGGATCAGTCATGGTATCTTGGGATTCTTTGCAGAGTTTAAGAGCATTCTCACTCTAATTTTCAGCTTTTTGTTAAATCACATGTGTGGATATTCTAAACAACTGCTCAGCTTTAGCCCTAGTCCATCTATACTGATGGTTAAAAAAAAACAAAAAAAAACCAAAACAAAAACCCCACACATTTATTACAATGTGTTGAAGTGGGATTTTTATGGTCCACATAAAATTGCAAGCTTCTCCGGTAATGTATTATCTTTGTCTACGCTACTCTTGCTTTTCCATCAAAATTATTACATCTCCAGGGACAAATAAATTTTTTTGTCTCTGGGATACTTCTGGCTTTAATTTTTAGTTTAGTGGGTTTTTTTCATTGTTTTGCTTTGCCAATATATTTTAAGAAACACAAGGTTTAGATTGATATTCAAGCTAATACATAACAGTCCTTGTATTGGGTTCAAACCTTTACAAAGCCTCAGGAGGCTCACCAAGTGGAGCTAAGATTTTATTTGCTAAAATAGCTAAAATAATTAATACATTCCCAATGTATGAAATCTAACAATGATTTACCAAATGGATAGTAACTTACACAGAATATGTTTTGTTTCATTTTTAGAAGAAATGAGTTGAAAAATGATTTGGATTTCAGGTAAGTTTCAAAGTTGGAGAACATTGGATGAACATGAATCATGCTATCCTGCCGGATTCAAAGAGGTTGACTATGATTTTCATGATTTTTCTCTTTAAACACTGTTGAACTTGCTTAAAAAAAAAACATTCTGCTGTTGTCAATTTGATTTTTTCTCTCCCTCTCTTCCTTTTTCCATCAAAATTAAAAATGTAGGCCTTATCCAATGTATCCAGAATGTAAATGAATGCACAGTGCCCATGATATCTTCTTTCAGTCTGCAGAGTACTCTTCACTTAAAAACGGAAGACAACTCACACATCTGTGATGAGTGAATTTTGGAAGTTGACATTTCATTTCCTAAAATATATATAATATAATGGAATATAATGTAAGATGGCAATGGACTGAACTTCACAGCTAATAATACAATTTTCACTTTATTTTAAACATAGTTTGCATGTTATAAAAATACTGATCACAGTGAGCTTTACCAATTGTTATTGCTATAAAAATGAATGCAGGAACAATATTTTTAGTGGAAATAAATTATATAGTCATTCTTTTTTTCTTTTTCTTTTTTTTTAAATCACAAGAGAAAAACCTCAGCTGTCTGGTCACCGGTAGGAAACCATTCTTTGAAGAGGTCTTTTCAGATGAGTGCCAGTCCATTCCTGCAGCTAACCACATGGTTCAGGAAACACAGACTTGGGCCTCTGTCACCGTGGTCCCACAGAGTCTTTCTGTGCATAAACAGTTCTAATGTGGCAACAGTTTTTCAAGACAGTAAAATGATGAACTGAAAATTGGTATATCTTAGTTCATATGTGGTCTTTTCCAATATGATGGGACACAGCGACATACTTCTTCACTAAATGACAGTCCCGGATCACAATGCTTCAGTCGATTTGGACATGGTCGTCTATAACAACTAGAAAAACAGAGAGAAACACATCGTGAAGACCAAAGTAGAAAGTCATGATGCTAAAAATCAGCTTCTATGTTTTCTTAAGTTTGAACCAGGAAAAATTACTAATTTCATTATAAATGTGTTTCTAGGCTTATAAATGTTTAAGTGTGTGTTTAGGTTTACGGAACTGAAGAGGAGTGGGAAAGCCTTTAAAAACATGTCTCTCTTGCTGACATAGCAATGGAAAGCTGGGCTATTGTAAGCATTAATTCTTTTGAAGTGCTTTCTGCTTTGTGGATGAAAGTAACATAAAACAGAAATTTTGAAAGTGAGTATTTAAGGTCTGCTGATTTCCTGTGATCACATAAGCCTGGCAATGTTCACACAAGTCTGGGATGTGCCTGGGACCCAGACTTCCAGGCAATTAAACCCAGCCATCTTGGCAGGACCATAGTCTTTAGCGAGCAGCCCCATCCACACTCTTGTGTTTCCACCCCGCAGCTGGCTGGGTGATGGTGGATAACTCGTCTTTCTCCACCTGTACTCCGGATGGTAGGGGGACACATGAGCAGTTAGGGGCCCTTCTCCATCTACACTAGACTTCCAATTGCTGGGAGTGGGTGCAAGGACAAATTACTCATCATTTGACTTTTGCAAGTTCTGTTTGCTATAGTGAATTGACTCTAGCTTTGATGAATGCCATGGAAGAGGAATATGCCTCGCTGTGTAATGGACCAGAAAGGAAAAGAAAGGGTAAACTAGAGAGACACTTAAACAATTCACATTTCACCTCATTTGATGTAGAAAGGAAAGCACAGCCAATGATCTTTTAAAACACATTTAAAATTGTTAATTTTATTCATTTTATCATTGACAATTTCATGTGCATATATAATGCCTCCAGATTACTCTCACCTTTTACTCTCTCTTATCTCCCTGCCATCCCAGCAACTCCTTCTCTTCCCTACCAGCCCCTTTCACATATTCATGACTTTATTTTGGTTTATGAACCGTTCATTTTAATCATGGCCAGCTGAGTGATCACTGGATTGGAAGGATTCACTAGAGCCTGGGGAGGGAGTCATGATTGGGTATACAACTGAGAGCAACGAGCCCTCTCTCCCTGAATTACCAGGAACAAATAATTCAGCCATGAGGGACTGTGTTTAGCCTCTCCTTCATCCTTGACCCACATACATCTATTCCTGCATAACCCAGATGTGAGCATCTATAACTACAGTGAGCTTATAATTGGGACATCTGTGTCTTTCCTAGAAGAAGACAGTCTGCCACTCTTTGCTCTATCTTCCTAACTCTTACATTCTTTCAGTCCTTATTTCTGGAATGTTGTCTGAGCTTTAGAGGATGATGGTATAAAAGTCTCGTTAAGAACTTTAAAAATATTTATAACTACATAATGAATACAATTTATTTATTAGAAAAGCATAAGGTTCTCAGTGGCCAATGACAGCTGATGATTAAGGCAGGAAAAAGAAAACACACACTGCCAATCTTCATTGAAATATATATCAAGAGACATGTGCATGTGTATATTACAACTTTATAATATATAATATATATAATATATATACATATATATATATATATATATATAAACTATTTTTTATTTTGCTCCATCCATTTGACACCATAACATCGGGAATTATACCCTTATAAAAATGGGCACCCTATGACTTGCAGTAAATGTAAAGACTTAGCCTAGTGATATAGTTCAGGGCTGGGAGTATTGCTCCATGGCCACTTGCTCAGGACACTCCAACTTAAACTTTTGATACCAAAAAAGCAGGACAGAATCTTATGAAAAACTTGTTAAGCAAAGATATAAAGATATAAATATGATCTACTCAGCTAAAGTGACAGTTCTCCGTGGAAAATTATGATGTCCGGCTAATTTATATACAGTCACAAAAAAATTAAATTTGGCAATATGTACTAGATTCATTGAAAAAAAAGATTCAATGTGGAACATGAATCAGGTTTGCTGAAATGTTACAGCTGTATTTTTGTGGATATAATATTGTATTCTGGAAATACCATTTGCTATGCAGCATATGAATATGCAAGTAAAATTGGAAAATGTGTATTATTCAACATGTTTTTTTTAAAAAAGTATTAATTTTCCTGTAAGGAAGTCTGCAACAACTCAGGAGAAACAATATAGTCAATGAAATACCTGGATTTAGTGGTGCCCTATTATTCAGTAACTATAAATGACAAATCTTCAGAATTATAAGTTAAAATGAGAACACAAACTCTTGAGATCAAAAGACCGGCTCTACTTACTGAGGTATAAGATAAATGATAAACAGTCATGAGGATACAATATTAAAAACCAAAAGATAATGGCTTTTTTTAGACTTCGAAAGGGTACTGTCTGTCTGTATTTAAATGGTAGACAGCAGAAGATATTCAATGAAAGAGAAAAGTTAATGAACAGCGGGACACTAGAATCTCATGTACTCTGAGTAGAGAACTAGAAAAATGGAAACATTAAGGACATTCTAAATCAGTAGTTCTCAGCCTATGGTTCATGACCCCCATGGGGGGGTTGAATGATCCTTTCTCAGGGGTCACATATCAGATATTTACATTATGATTCATAACAGTAGCAAAACTACAGTTACAATATAGCAATGAAAACAATTTCATGGTTGGGAGTCACCACAACAGGAGGAACTGAATTAAAGGGTTGCAGCGTTAGGAAGGTTGAGAACCACGGGTCTAGATAAAATATGATGATCTTTACTGGATCCAGGAACTCAGAGGCTTAAACACAGTTTAACCGAGAGACCTGTGCCAGGCTAGAGTCCCGGCTGAGATTGGAGATGGAAGAGTGGAGAAAGCCATATGAAGTGGAGCAACTCTGACAAACAGCATGACGTGTTCTCAGCATCAAAGTAAGAGGTCAATAAAACAAAAGAAATCTGCAATCTTCATGAACTGAGGGAGCAGGAAGACAGAGCTGAGGATACTGAGATATCTTAAGCAAAAGTGTGGCTGCTGGGCCAACATTGAAGGAATATGGCAAAACCACTGAAAACAAAGATCTAGATTAAACAGTAGTTGTCTTTTTTCCCCATGAGATAAAAGAGATATAAATTCAGACATAAAAGTGGAAAGTCTTTGTGTCCATGAACCTCATTTATTTTTCTTGATGAAAAAGAGAACAAAACCATGCTGTAAAAAAATGACTGATGGTGCAGGAAAGATGTCTCAGTGGTTAAGTACTTGCTGCTCCTTCAGAGGACCCAGGATTAGTACCCAGAACCCAGACACTGACTTACAACTGCTTAACTCCAGTTCCAGGAATCCAGTGTCCTCTTCTGTCCTCTGTGGGCACCAGGAACACACATGGTGCACAGACACACAGACAGGCAAAACACCCATACAGGTAAAATAAAATAAAATTTCAAAAAAATGCATCTGGAGTAACTTCCAATGATTTCTCTTTTAATTTTTAATTATGTATTTATGTCTGGGTTTGTCTCTGGTTACATGCCATGTGGGTACAGGTGACCATAGATGCCAGAAGAAGGTGTTGGATCCCCTGGAGCAGGAGTTAAAGGCAGTTGTGAACTGAACGAAGTGGATGCTGGAAGCCATCAGGTTTTCTGACGGAGTACCGTGTGTTCTCAACCACTGAGTCGTCTCTCCGGTTGTTCAAGTGACTTTTAACAACATTTTAATTTATTGTCATAGTTAGCTTCATCAATCGACCTGACAGAAATCTAGAGGCATCTGAGAAGAGGGAACCTCAACGAAGGAACTGACTAGCCTATGCCCATGTCTGTGAGACATTTTCTTAAATGCTAACTGATGTAGGACCAGCCCACTGTGGATGGTACCATCCCTAGACAGGAAGGCTTTGGCCCTGCAAGGAAGTCTGGGAGCAAGACAATATAAAGTGTTCCTCCAGGTTTCCTTCAATTCCTCTAGCTTCTTTCTTGACTTCCCTCAGTGATAGACTGTTACCTGGAAGTCAAATAAGCCCTTTTTCCCCTAGTGGCTTTCGGGTATGAAATATTTTATCATAGCAACAGATAGCAAGCTAGAACATCTATCTAGTTCTCATTAAGCATTTAGTACAAATATGTCATTTTCTGATAAAATTCTGCAGGAAATGGTGCTGTGCTTTATTTTTAAGCATTAAAATGATGCACCAGAAGCATGTGGTCCTAAATTATACCTGGAAGTATAATTTTTGGAAGCATCAGACCTGGACTGCTGAATGCATTTCTAAAATAATATATACATTCTCTAAGAGAACTTATATAGGATCTGCTACATTAGTCTCTAGGACAAAGATTTAATTTTGAATATAACCTAGGCTTGTTTTTGTACCTTTTGTGTTCTAGGGTTGCTTTTGGGGTTAAGCAAGTCTCAAAGACCAAATGTGCTCATGTAATCCTGAAATCCCTCCAGTTCATGATACCAAGGCAGGAGTGTGCTACATTCTGAGTTAGCCCGGCTATATAGCAAAAGAAGCTAAAAATCTCACAAAAGTCTATTGTCAAGGAAGAATAGTATTGATTTAAATAACTGTATTTCTTTCTCAAATAATTTAATGCCTTCATTCTAATAAGCAGCTGCTAGTGTGGGTTGAGAAAAAGGCTCCTGGTTGAGAACATTGCATTTTCTAGAAGGGAATTAGCGCTGTTTTTCTAGACTCCTTACCTGCATGTTGGATGGTGGAATTTCTTCCCTTTTAGGAAGCACTTCTGTGTGTTTTCTGTACATTCACAAGCACATTTTCCGGGATTCAGGGGTTGGTTTCTAGGACAGGTTCTTTTACATACACACTGGCATGTGTTTTCATCAAATTCTCTGTTGGCTCCACATGAGGTGGGCAAAAGTTTGTTTTTACAGACACACTGGCATGAGTTTCTGTCTAGTTCTTTGTGGGGTCCACAGCTGGATGGCCGAAGCCCCCCTTTACAGACACATTGACAGGTATCTTCGTCCAGCTCCTTGTTGGGTCCACAGACATCATGGAATCCATTGGTTGCGTCTAGGAAAACACCATACATATTCACTGGGCCTTACTTGGTTCAGGATGTGACATAACATACACGCATTCATAACATCCTCCCTTTTAGTTTTTCAGTAAAGGAATGTATGTAAACATGTCTTTACATAAAAGTTAAAAGTAAGAGCAAAGGAAGCAGCTGATATCCTACTTTATACTCATCTCAATGAGTGATGAGCAGAATATTCTGATGATTTAATATGAAAATATGATAATCAAAATCCAGATGAGATATAGACAGAAGTGTTTTTTCACTTACCATCCTCAGCATTTGAATAATAGATAAAATCCTGCTGAGCCAAGCATCGGCACATGTGGTGATTCCATACATAGTTGGCCGGACAAGTTTTGTTGGCTGCTTGACACCTTTGGGGAAACAAATTAAACAGGAGCTAAACAACAGTGTAACTGGCAGATAGAAGTATAATTCTTTGCATGTGCATGTTACAAAACATGCTTACAGGAAAGCTTGAAAATATATAAGAACAGAGGAGATGAACCATCAATGTCTCCTCTCAAAGTATCCCCACCTGCTGCCAGCTTTTAATCTGAGTTTACCCTTGTAAGTTATGAGGTCAAAAAGGACTCCTGATTTACCCTTTTTAAAGGCAAGCAGGTTTCTTTGTATAATTATACATTGTTTTATCTTACTAAGAAATGCAATGAAGCCTTCTATATTACCCTGTAATTTCCTTTACCAAATAAAATATAAATTTCAGGCAACTCCAGAGGTCATTGGATAGTTTTTCTCTATGTAACTTTTAGTGGCTCTGCAAAATTTCATGAAAAGTTGTAATATGTATTATTTCTTATAATAACAATTTAAGTGGCTTTTAGCTTTTGCCTCACAAATCCTACTTGTTATGGTGACATTCACATACAAATACATTTACTGTCTTATTTCTGAAGCATAGAACCCATAGCTCTAATATCTCTTGATCAAGCATAATTTCCACTTTCCATTCCACCAAAAATATCCAAGAGCATGTTTTCTTGTATTTTTGTTTTCATAGCCATCTCCTTCCTTCTTTTCTTTCTTCTTATCCTCTATTCCTTCCTTCCTCCCTACCTCCTTTCAATAGTCATGATTTGTTTTAGAAAAAAAATTGAACAAATGGTCTTCCGTCAAGGACTTAAATTACTCTTTGGATGTTCCAATTATCTTGCCTTTGACTAACAAAAGCCCATTTATATTAATGACCACAACATTGGGCACTTTAGTGTAAAAGACCTCAGCTATTCACTGCCTCTACCTAGAGTGAACCATTTTTCACAGAGCCACAGTATTGCATATCATCATCATCGTCATCATCATCATAATCATCATCATCACTACTACTACTACTACTTTGGAAAATGACATTTAGAAACTATCATTTGGGATTAATCGTGTTCTGTGCCATTAGACTGAATTTCTCCTAGATCTTCTGAGTCAAATGCAGATGTATTCTGCAGCCTGTTCTCCTGGTGAATGTCTATTCAGGAGGCTCCTTGGCTTTTCGTACTCTAACTTGGAGAACATGCATTGATCTTTACTGCTTGACTTGTCAACAGACACTGGTGTGGACAACAAGGGCAAATATTTACTTAGATATCACACATCATTCATTTTTAAAGCAATATTATAAACAACAATACGCGGTGGAAGAATGCTGAATGAATTCCAAAATGTTACAACACAGAAATAATCTGTAGAAATCCTAAAAAGTAGACTGAAGACAAACAAATAGTCCATGTGCTTTGGACGTTGCTAAGACAAGTTACGTAGACTACTCAATGTGATAAAACACTCTCTTTCAATGACAGCCTAAGAACTACTGTGAAACTATACAAAGATCTTGTTTGGGGTTTTATTTGGCAGGAAAAGCAACTCTGAATTGTGTTTGTTTGGAAGCAGGCCCTCACTATGTAGTGTAAGCTGACTTTGGACTTGTGATCCTTGGCCTCCCCAGTGCTGGGATTAAAGACACACATCACCTCTGATGGTTTATCAATGTTTTCCTTTCCAGCAGTTTACAGGAATTCTAAGGAATGGTCTATTCATTATTTTCAATATGGCAGCCTGTCTAAAACACTCCATATTTTTCAGCCACACCATCACCTTTGGCAAATGGCACTGACTAATTTAATTTGGTTCACTTTTACTTTCTTTACTTCTCCCAAGGGTCATGGTTCCTTTAGGTTTGTGAGAGAGTCTATTACGGAGCTTTTCTTGATTTAGTTTAAGTTTGACTTTTTCTCCCTGTGTTATTTGCTATGTCATGGCAACTACAGCCTCTCATAGAGCATGAAAACAGTCCAGGTGATAACCTTGAAGCAAGTATATGTTAATGGCAGAAATAACAGATGCTATCAAAATAGTTTTTTTATACAGACACTGTAATTTATGGTAATTCATTAGAAATAAGCTATGCTTAAGGGTTAACTACAATTACTGTATTTTTTCATTTAAAATGAAATTAAACATGCTTGCCACATATATTTTTAGGAATAAACATGTGATCTTAAGCAAGATAAACATGTATGTATTTTTAGGCAAAAGGAAGATCAACTATTTCCAAAACCAACATAGGATAGCTAGGACTTTCAGTACACATATTTCACTTCATACTAACAAATTCCAGTGAAATATTTGGTCTCCAAGAATCTTTATACAAATAGTTGCTTGTTTTATCCTGGGTATGCTATATACCTTTTGTTTTTAATCTTAAAGATGTAACATCTCTAGTTACTTGTGTGATAATGAACTAAGACTATGAGAAATGTACGTTCATTCTGGTCCATATCCCCAGTGTGCTATCGCTTTTCTTACTACTTTTGTTTATATATTTCAGTCTTTCTTCTTGGAAGACAACCAAAAGTAAAAGTCAACAACAAGGCAACATGTTTAAACTTTGTCCACTTAGTATTTGCTGGAACATGTCATACTATCCTAAAATATTCGGTTAATTCTCAGGGAAAATCTCTGTCCATGACATTATTTTGTCATTGTGGTGGTTTGAAGGAGGGGTTCCCCATAAGTCCCAGATATCTGGATACCTGGTCTTCATTTGATAGATGTTTGGGGAAGATGTTTTTGGCATGCTAGAGGAAATGTCATTGGGGGCAGATACTGAAGTTTCAAAAGACTGATGCCATTTTGAGTTAGCTTTCCAATTCATGCATGTGGGTCAAGATCTTAGCTACTGCCCCAGAACCATGCTTCCATGATCCCCCATGAAGATGGCAATGGACTATTATCCCTTTGGCACCATAAATCCTCAAATAAATTCTTTTCTTTTTAAGCTGTTGTCTTGGTTATTTTATCACAGCAATAGAAAGTTACTAATACAGTCATTATTTTATTTTATAGTTTGGTCATGAATGTGTATTGTCCATGATAATTTTAAACAGTATTTATCAGTTTTCCAAACCAATAGTAATAATTTAGTATGTAAGTTCTAGCCAAACTTTAGTATCCTACCATGAAATAATCTTTATTATCTGTCTATATATAGTGATAGCACATATTGGTTATAGGTGGACACATATTGCTATGATGGCTGTAGAAATCACTTCTTTTTCATTTTGGCAATATGTAATTTATCCTACATTTGTCTGATGTGGTGTGTTTCTAGATGTTGGTTACAGCTGGAACATGGAACATGAAATTAATTGAAGAGTCAAAATGTACATTTTAAGCCCAATCAGATGACATATGGCACTAATTCCAGCACCCAAGATTCTAAGGAAGATGCATCAGGAGTTCCAGGCCATCGTCTTGGGCTATATAATAAGTTTGAGGCTAGTCTGTCCTATGTAAGAAAGCTTCTCAAAAAAAAAAAATCCAAATAAAGGCAAAGCCATATAGTCCCCAATGGAATGGCAAAGTGACATAGTAAAAATAAATTTCAACAGTTTTTTCTTTTCAGTTACACATAGATACAAACATGCATTAATATGTTCATACAAAGTCTCAGACACAGGTCCCCTCTCCCACTTGTGGTATGTATATATTTGGTTGCAGTGATTTTTTTTTCAGTCTAAATTTTTGACAAAACAAAGATCTAAGCTATTTAAATGGCAGAGTTACAGGAGTCCTCTCAGCATCTAGCCCTCAGTTATTGGGGCAATAAGGATCTCCCCTTTTAGGTGAGCTTGGGAGGGTTTACGCCTTTGTTCTGTCCACCCAGGCAGGTCTCCACCTTTAGTAAGCAGGAAAAGAAAACAAATTTCTTTCTTCTACACAGAGTTTTCATTTTTTATGGTACAGCATTCTCAAAACTATAAATTTATGAACTTTATGTGTAGACACAATTGCAGAGATTTACTTTGGGAAAGTTATACAAACATCCAGATACATATTTTCCTATGTAGTAAATGTAAAGTTCACATGATCTGGCTGTACCACCTCTTTTTCTTTTTTGTGCTCATGTGGAACAAAAATAGAAGCTTTGGCCAACACTTTCCATTATGTTATACCTGCAACATGCTTGACAACACACATTTCAGAGCAGTTAGTAATGGTTAGCTTAAAGGGAACTAACTGTTTTGGATTCTAATCATCTTGAAACACAATTTAAATTTCTAAAATATATGAGAAGTTTCACACAAATAAGAAAAGATTACTAATCATAAACATACTAATGTTGAAACCTGAAATTATGCTGGATATTATTGAATTGAAGAAACCACTATTGGGGTAAATATATTTATATAACTACTAAATGACACTCCCTCCTTCATATGCAAGAAGCAAAATCTTAGGATTCATAGCATACTATTCTAAAAATGAGGTGGAAACAAAATTTTTAAATGTTCCTATATTGTAATGAAAGGAAGTAGTGTCAGAATAGATAGAAGGATCAGCACAATGTGCTTATAGGCCTTAGTTTTCAATCTTCAAGGCATTTTCATGAAATTGATATTCAAAAGTAATGAATGATTAACATGCATATATATTTTTATAAATAATATATTTCATGTGCTACATTTGCAAAGCATATTACTTGAAGCATACACTTTCTGCAAGGCATAGAATAACTTTTCATGTAGATTTATGTTGGGAACCATGTAAGCAAATAAAAGTTTCTCACTTTCCCCTTTAAACAGAATTTGTAACTTTTATGAAGGATAAAGTTGCTTTTATAAGAATTATTTCATTATTTGAAAACTTCCTTGACAGATTTGCTAGCAATTGATTTTGCTGTTTGAAATAAGTGGTCATGAATTCAAGGCTCTATACATTTCTCAATGGGAGAAAATGATGTGTTCAATGATAAAGTCAATTTATTAGTCCATTTACATTTCTGAAAATTTAGAAAGATGTATGCATTCTGGGTAGACTAATTCTAAATGTTGGGTAATAATTAGTAGCTCCTACAGTTTGAATATTTTGGCATGCTACTTCATGCATGTTATATTTGTGACTCATTTGCTCTACATTTTGGCACAGGGGTTTTACATACTTAGAGATCCTTGACTCCCCAAATCAACATGAAATGAACTAAAACACACTACTACTTCTATTTGGCATTTGACAGAAATGAACTGAGATGTTATGATTCTTTCAAAGAACTACAATCTTTATAACTTACTTTATAAATTAATCACCTTAATTTATTTGTAGTTTTATAGCACAATTGACAAAATTTTATATTCTTTAGCTACAAAATGATGTTTTAATATGAGTATAAGCCTAACCCTGCATATGCCAAGAAAGTAATTAAAGGGAATCCTAGCTACATTAACAATTTTGGTAAATATCAAGCTAGAGATTTGCTTTCTTAAATGTCAACTGTCGATGTCACTTCAATTGATGAACTTCAATTCTATAGATCCAGACACTTTTTCAAAGACTGTTGTCTGAGTAGTAAATGGAAGGACAGCTGAATTCTGGTGATGTAAAGGCTACAGAATTCTGGATAAAATCCTCCATTAGCTTCGTTCCTTTTTTTTTTTTTAAGCTTAACTTCATTATTCAAGTCTCATGAATACACTTTTATGTTTATATAGACATTTATTCAGTTACAGCTCTTCTATACTGCTTAACAACGAATAAAAATTAGTAAAGCTTCTGGAGGCATAGCTGAATGGTAGAGTGTTTGTTACTACATGTGTGTCTGTTACTATATATTTTTACTACAGTTCAGTTCCTACACACACAAACACACTCATACCACATGTATATAATAAAGTGGTTGTGGGATATTTGTACACTGTGTAAAGGTATATTGCTGTGATTGGTGTAATAAAAAGATGAAGAGCCAATAGCCAGGCAGGTGGTAGAGGGCGGGACTTCTGAGCATAGAGAGAGGAAGTAGGAGGAGATAAATGAGGCACCAGAGAGACTCAAAATGAGTCAGACACACAGAATGGGAAAAAAAGGTAAAAGGCCACAAGCTAAAACATAGATTAATATAAATGGATTAATTAATGGTATAAGAGCTTGTGGGACAAGCCTAAGCTAAGGCCAAGCTTTCATAATTAGTAATAAGTCTCCATGTCATTATCTGGGATCTGGTTAGCGGGATAGAGAAAGACTCATTGCACAAAGTGGCCTTGTATTCAATGTTGTCATGTAACTTCTTTCATCCAATATAGCAAGAAATGCATCTTAGGATTCGGAAGTTTAAAACATAAAGGCCTATAGTCAATATTCCTACATCTAAACAATGTGCATATTTGTCTTGAGTAGAATTTTGTTGATTCCCATGAGTTGTTGCCTTGTCTGTGATGTTGCTTGCCTGTGTTCTGTTAGTCTGCTGACTGGAAGAAGAGTGGACGGAGGCAGGGTTTGTCCAGTTGTCAATGAAAAAGATGGTGCATAAGTCTAATAGATGCATTTCATAAAATTGACAAGCATTATTTGAAATAATAAGAAAGTATAGTTTAAAAAGTGAATTGAAACTATCAAATTCTTTTCCTTTTTCTATAGTTCCAAACAACTGTTCTAAAGCATTACTGTGTCACAAAGGGCTGCCCACCACTAGATATGAAGCAGTCATGCTGTATGGTCACTGACTGATTAGCTGAGCACAGAGTACTGGTGTTTTAAACTGAATGATTAGGAGAGGAGTGATCCAGGTGAACAGGGTATGCAGAGCAGGTATCAAAACCTCCACTTTATTTGTTTTTACAGAGGTTTTAATAAAAATTACTACATCAATTTGTCAGATTTTATTTCCTTATTGAATTTAAATGAGTTAAATTAAGCCAGAGAATGCATAAAGTTACATAATCAGAAATGCAGTAAAAAATATCCGTCAATGTCTCTTGACTTAGTACCCTGTCACAACCATACTTCACGAGCAGGAAACTAGAACCCAAACCAAATGACAATTACATAACCTCAAATAACTCTCTGATGTCAGGAGTAAAAGAGAAGGAGAAATGAATAGGTGTAACATGGGATTTCAAGGGCAATGGAATTCTTCTGTGTAATAATATCATGGTGGATACATGACATTAGTCATTGGCCCAATTATAGAATGTATTACAAGGAGAACTCTCATGTAGCCTGTGGAATTTTATTAATTATAATACTAGCTCATCGATGAAAAGAAATAAATCCCATCTTCTTTGTATCTTTCCCTTCACAAGAACTGATATAGTATATCAACCAGGTTAAAATAATAATTTTTTTTCCATTTTATGAGCATTAAAACACATAAAATGTTTTGGATATACTGAAATTTGTCTCCCCATTTTTCAGTACACAAAACTTTCTACTCTACCTCAACACTTCAAAAACAAAAAAAAAAAAAAAAGAAAGAAAGAAGAATCCTTAGGCTGATGTTTAATGGTTTAAAAGCATAGCTTAGTATTTTGAATTTATCACTCTAATTTTGTTGTCGGCTGGGAAAAATCACAGGCGTGGTGTCAATGAAGAAGAAGAACTGGTAGAGTACTCTGTTATTCACACTTTATTGTTTCTTCTCCTAGTGAACCAGCCAACCACAGAAATGTTGTGATGTCAAAGACAATCTTCAATAAAGCAGACCATGCGGCTCCTACATAATATCTTGTTAGAAAAAAATAATGCTGCAGGGTTTAAACAATGCTTCTCTTGGCTGAGTTTTACTGGTACATTCATTCATGCCAAGAACTCCTAAATGAGAATGTTAGAATATATAAACATATATTCTATATCTGCATCAATAAACATATGCATATATTCATATATAATCTATACATGTATATTTATATGTAAACATATGTATATATTCTGTATCTCTCTATAAACGTATACAGAGAATATTGTAGAAAATGATGAGCAGGCATATACATTAAGATTTCAAAAAATAATGATGTATGTCCATTCAGATTTTAAACTTGTAAAGAGGGTATTTCTAGAACATCATAAAATGCCTTCTTGTGAATGCTGAGGAAAAATTCTCTCTAATGAGATAGTTTAAGACTATGTCTCAATTTATGTCTTAATTTAATGGGAGTACCCTATCACTACTCTTTTACAAATGTTAGTAAATTATTTTTATGTTCACCTGTTTATTTATATTTAAAGAACAAGACTAATGTATGATCTTCAAATTTAAAGGGAAAACTGGGCAATTAAAGCTGGAAAAAGAAAATGTCATGACTTTTGAACCTTTAAGCTATGGGACTGAGGATCTATTACAGATTAATGGACTAAAGACATTGAGTTCTCAAGTCTTAAATAAGAAGGTGCCTGGACTATGTATCTTCTGTCCTCCTCAGCAAAAATGAGTCCTTACAATAATGAAACTCTCCCCTTAAATCCCAATAAATGTAACTTCTTACTATCAAGCACATTTTATTTGGTATTTTAGTGCCAACATTTTATAACAATTCAGTAAACAAGTCAAAGATGAATTATAATCTGAGCTAGAATTTTCTATTTTACAACCCCCTTTATCTTTCTTTTCAAGTTGACACTACTTCAAAGACTGACATCGTATCATAATTGGTTTCAAATAATAATTTGCAGCCATTTTATGATGTGTTAAGTACAGTTTAAGATGCTTTTACCACATTGAACCTTCTCATGCCACTTATCTATCTATTAAACTTCCTATTCTAGCCTCATATTTTTACAAAAACATGAGGATTCCTAGGCTGATGTTCACTACTTTAAATTCACAGCCTTAGTCTTTTCATTATTTAATACCATACTGATTTAATGGACTAAAATCTAATTAAATCATCCTAATCACTGCCACTAGACTGTTCAATTTCCTTACATCTTCATTGGACATTGCAGTATTCAACCAATTAACCAATAAATTCATCACTAGTAGTTTTAAGATACATGCCAGGCAGTGGTGGCTCACACCTTTAATCCCAGCACTTAGGAAGCAGAGGTAGGCAGATCTCTGTGAGTTCAAGGCTAGCCTGGTCTACAGTGTAAGTTCCAGGACAAAGCTACAGAGAGAAACCATATCTGGAAAAAAAAAAAAAAAACAAAAAAACAAGATACTTGTGTCTTTACATAATATAACATCCTCATTGTGTGTGTGTGTGTGTGTGTGTGTGTGTGTGTGTATGTGTATTCCTCTACCCTTCTATGTTTACACCCTTCTATTTCTATTTTGTAGTACATTAATTTGCCTGTCGTATTTGTCTTGGAAACATAATCACTTATCAGTTTAATAGGATATAGTACCTGCGAAGTAAACCAACTTGATGTACGTGTAATAACATGGTTACATTTCTAAAGCATAATGTCCAGAGCAAAAAGCAATGCTGCCATCTTAACACAGAAGCAGTGCTGACTGTGGAATTTGGATGAGACAAATGCAGTGGAAAACCTTCATCTGAGTCCTAAGAAAAGGATGTGGCCTTAGAAAGGAAGAAAAGAAAGAGAACTTACTTCACGCTAAAAATCATAATAGAAACAAGACACAGAGCAGGAAATGACCTTGTGACCAGGGAATCAGATTTTGTAAAACACGGACGTGGAGAATAATGACAAGATGACAATGAAAAATGGTGGTGAGAAAATTGTGCTCAATTCTTTAAGCGATAGACGGCACCATTCTTGCTTGGACAGATCAAATGATGTCCTTTGAAGCTTGCTTACAACAGTGGACAGGAATGGGGGTAAGACCTGGTACCAAGAGACGGACTTGACGCTGATATGCTAAATCCGACATCCACACAGAATAAAGTGGATGAATATAAGTGAGGAGAATTGAGTGTAAGTTGGAAGAGGTATCTCCCTCTCCTCTCAAATCATGAATAATACTTGTGTGGGATAAAAGAAGCAATAATTGAGGATAACTGCAATTTCAAGGACTCAAAAGAATATGAGAACTTTGTGCTTTGACAAACAGAGAAATAGAGTGGACTGAACTAGTTTTTAGGTTTAACACGTAGCAAATGTAATTGTATGGGAAGCAAGAATATGATCAGATCTTCAAATGAAATTTTGGGGAACCATGAACACAAAGATGATACCTAAAGTTCTCAGAATGGATGCTTTGCCCAAGGAAATAGGGTCTAGAAACTGACCAGCTCTCCGAGGGCTGCATAAATGAGATGACAGGGAGAACCTGCTCTTCAGTTAAAATGGTTGGTTTTCCTTCTTATATTACCATGGTTTTCTTCAGAGATATCTGTGAGGTTTTTTTCTTCTTCAACCCAAGGAGGACGGATTCATGCTAATATCAGGCTATAACTGAGTTGCCCTAAAATGTCCCGAAGAACTTAAGTTGAGCATCATGAAGAAATCCCATGTGAAGACCACTCTTAGTGCAGTACATTTTCTGTCGAGGCCCCAATGGTGAGTGCGTTTTTTTTTTTTTTTTTTTTTTTTTTTAATATTCTGTACTACATATTGTCCATCTACTTATGCTGTTATAATAAGTGCTGGAATTATGTATGATCCTACTACATAGGAATAAAAAAGAACAGCAAGCTCCATCTCTGTCTGGGGGTTCAAAGTTCCTAGGCCCCAAATGACAATAAAAATTATTCCAATATAACTTATTCACAGTGTCCAAACTGATGCTCTGCCCTTCCCTTTGAAAAATGCTAGTCTTTGCTATACGGGGAAAAAAAAAACGACAGAAGAACAACTTGAATGTTAAATGATAGTCTGAATGTTATTTCAAGTAATATGAAGAGAAAATTCAAGTAATTAAGGATGATTTCAATAGTCAATCCTTGCTGAAACAAGAAATAGGAAGCTATATTTCAACTATATTTTACTGTATCATCATAATATGTATGGTTGATATTTGTTTTAAACTTAAATCACTAAGGCTTACATTTTTAAACTTTAGTATAATTTCTAAGTGAGTACTCTACTTCACAGATGTTAAATCAATGTGGCTACTTCATTAGTCGTATGAACAGTGGTGGGATGTGCACCATTCTATAGAATGTCCTTTTATATGGTGAACTACCCTGCTTATTCAATGGGTAGTACTTATAATTCTATTATTGTATAATATTTTATGTTTTGTATTTGATGAGAAATATTAACATCTTTATAAAATTTCCTTTAATAAACTTGTGTTTGTTTGAAGATAATTTTAAGTTAGGAGAAGATGTAGAAAAGAACAGACTAAATTCATACTCACTGTGATAATGTTGCTGGCAGAGAACGTCTAATAATTGAATGAACTTGTCTGTAAACGTCCAGTTTAGACATGCATCGGCAGGAAGTATGATTGGCAAAACTGATTGTGACTGGTTTGGGGCCTTGAGAGAGAGGCACTGTAATTTCAAACAACTACAAAGGGACAAAAAGAAGAAAAATATTATATAGATGCTACCGAGGACTTCTATGCTAAATGTTGGAGTCCAAAAGAGTGCATGAGCTTAGCTTGTTATGACTTGTTTTGCGTAACATAGGCAGAGCATTAGTGCTTTTAAATGATAACAAAATAAAAAGTGGTTTGCTCCTAAATAGTACCTTCTATCAGAATAATAAATATTTCAGATGCTTACATCATATCACTAGCTATGGATTATATTATAAGTATGATGACCAACTAATGACATAGAACAGAGCAGTGACAGACCTGTGTGTTCAAGGAAAAAGAATTATTTCAGAGTCCCAGATTACTCAGTATCAAGGTCTTAAAAGCCTAGGGATTTAAAATGCAACACAGATTTTCTGTTGTAAATATCTTCCTGACTTACGAGCAAAGCTACTGGACACAGCCTAGAAATGCTTAGTTAAGTCCGATTTTATGTAAGCCAAATCCATAAACATAAATTACAGTTATAAAACTAATTTTCATTCCAAATGAAATTTCTTCTTGAATGTTTTACACATCTCAGATCTCAAGAATTTACAACATTTAAAATAAAAACAAGTGATCTGTTATTTTAACAAACAAAGCTGTGTTATTGCAATCTTGACAGACCTTATAAAAAGGATCTGAAAATAAAGTGGGGGCATTTTACACGCCGTTGAACTCGAGTCTAAAGATGAGATGTGACTAAGGTGTTTTCTAGTTTGCACAGAATTACAGGTCTCAAAAAGGGCAGGAGGGGCAACCTACAGACTAAGTGGATTTCAATCTCTAAAGATCACAAGCCAACTTATTACTAGAAAGAATGGTAACCTTACCCATTAACTGCTTGTTTGTAAGATCTATTTATAGTAAAAAAAAATGTCACTTGAACCCTGTGTTACTCTGTATTGCCCTAGCAATCTGAGAAGCGCTCCCAAGGGAGAAATGCCTCAGAGCTGTGCAACTACTCCCTGCTCCCTGTCCATAATCTCATGCCATCACTTAACAATTGCTGACAATGGTGAGGGGTTAAAATACATTTGACAGTTTTGGTCACACACCAGGAAGACCTTTTCTGCTGAATTTTAAAGAAAGAAATACAATTATTTATGACATCGTGGGTGGACTTTAAGACCGTGTAAAGTGAAATAAGCCAGGCCCAGAAACACAGGTACAATGTGGTCTCATATGTATGTGCAAAATAAAGTAACTGATGTCATTAAAATTAAGAGTAGAAATGTTGGCTTCCAGAAACTGGGGAGGAAAGATGGGCCATGCTGCAGTTAGGAGGTAATAAGTAGCTCTGGGCTACCATTTCACAGTGAGGGGACCACTTACGGGGATTGTGTATTGTACACCTCAAAAAGCCAGATGTATATTCAGTATTTTTGCAGAAATAACTTATAAATATTTGAGAAGATAGGCTTTTAACCTGATTACACAATGTATACATATTTAAACAATATGTAGTGCACAATCAATATGAAATTCTGTGTTTTTACTGTATCAAAATAAACTTACATTGATGAAAAAGGACCATCTAAATTATACGGTGCACATTTTCTTTATTTGAAGGGTACTTAGATAACATTCAACAATTCAACTACTTTCTAGCAAAACATAACATGTTCATGAAAGATGGATATAAGATTATATATACCCAAAAAGGATAGTTTTTTTAGCTTCCACATTTAAGAACTATATGGGTTTGGAAAAGTGGTTAAGTTTTACCAAGGTATATTTTTTCTTTAATAATCAGTTAACTAAAGATAATAACTGATGTATTATTTCTTTGGATTGTTATGAAAATTATATAACATAGTATACATGAATATGATTATGTATATAGTTTGTTATAGAGATGCTATTATTTGCATAGATTTTCAAGGCTATGTGTTTTCCAGAATACTATACATTTTTATAAATATATGATCTCAACATGCCAGAATTATGATTTTGAGCAATTCTTTTCTGAGCATGCATTTGTTTATGCTGCTGACATGAAACTTCTCATTTGATGGCAGTCATTCCTTATCTATAGATAGCTGCTTTATGAAAAAAACTTGTAGGTCTACATAAGCTACAACTTTTCTTTTGTTTTAGGACTTGCGCTAAGCCTATAATACCAGCAAGTGGTATAGAGAATACATAGGTTGTGCATAAAAAGAGGAATTTTAATATATTTATAAATTATTCTTTAATTTTTGTGGCACTGGGGACAGAATCTGGGTTCTTGCATCTGATGTAATGCTGAGCTGTGCTCCAGTTCTTAATATTTTTATAGTTTTATATGATTTCACTTGCATATATAAACATATCTTAAATTATATAATCAATGATAGCAAACCATATAGGTCAGTAAATAGAGGTATGATAATGATTAAATAATAAACAGATAAATATGTGCATCTAGGGCTGTAGGAGAGCTTTGTAAGGGCTGTCAGTATCAAAGTTGTGAATAAAATCATGGGCATTGCTGTGATGTGCAGTGAAATCATTGAGAATGAAAAGAGAACACACGTAATAACAGAAACCTGGGGGACAGGAGGAAACAAGTATCTTGTGAGAAGGTAAACTACTCAGGGGAAAGCCCGCGGAGAATATGCAATGGAAGCTGAGCCGAAAAAAGAGAAGAACTTGAAAGTGGTGACTTTGGTTCAGTGTCAGGCAAGTGCCTCCTACCTAATGGTTGGGACTGGGTGGAGACTAGGAACACCACAAGTAGCTCTGCAGGGGGTGGATGGGCAAAATCTCTAGGAGGGGGGCAGCAAAGTGAACTGGGGGCAGGAAGAGAGATCAGTATGACTGGAAAAGGACTCAGGTGGCGGACCATTGTAACCTGCTGTTACAGGTTTCCCATTGCACCGGTGACATTGCCTCACATGATGAGGAGCACAGAATCCAGCAGTGACAGAGAAGACAGTTTTGGAGATAATGCCTATGCCAAACGGTTGAAGTGCTCCGCCCCCAAGCCTCGGCAGCAGCATCTCTACCCACAATGTTGCCGCCACTCACTCCAAGTTCCATCCACCCAGTTATCCAAGGGGAAAAGGGACCAGAAGGCCACAATGGGCAGCCTAAGTGATCATGGAACCATTCTTACAAGCACGTAGATAATATTCACCCATGGATGGGTTGTATTTAACAGCAAGAGCTTTGAAGAATTGTTCTGGTCAGATGCAGGACAGTTAAACTGTGTATTAATAAAGCATATTCTTAGAAAAATCAACACGGCTGTGAGCATCCAAAGGTAGGAAGAGGTGTGTGCATGAATAAATAAGGAAAGGGATGATGGAGCAGGTGAAGAGGCTTAAAGTCAGAGCACTGTGTAGAGCTGCTTCTGCCATATGCTGAGAGCTTTAATAATCACAGCGGCTACCGTGGTGCTTCAGAGTTAACCAAATGCAAGGAAAACAAAATCACAACTAATGCTGTCACATTTCATTGTGGCTAAGTGGGCAATAGGGAAGCTGGACTGAGTTACTGTGACCTACAGGAACAAACAAGGTGAAAACAAGAGACTTTCCTTGCAAAGCGTTTGACAAGTTTTTTTTCAGGGAGCTTTCTTCATTCTGTAGTTGATGATGTCAGTGAGGAAAGGTTAGGGATCCACAGAAGTTTTTATTAATGTGAAAAGTAGGATTCTTTATACTTAGGTTGTATCCATCTATCAACTTGGGAAACACTGCCAATTATGTGTGTGTACTGAGGCTAACTACACCTATGTCAGCTTTTGCAGCCTACTCAAGGGGCTTCTCTCATTTCCAACTTCCTTTTGTATTGCCCTGTGTGTGTATGTCGACGGAAATATGTCTGATATTTTAAATTTTGTAAATGTGCTCATTTGCATGTTAATTTGTGATTTTTCAATAACTATGCTAAATTCAATATTACTTAGAATGTGTGCATAGGCCTCTTTTCCTAATCAGATGATATATGCTTGGAAAGCATAAACTTTAAAGCACAAGCCGATAATAAATCACTGGAAGTACATTTTAAAAAGGCGCGTGCCACTTTCAAACTAAATATACATACTCTTCAAACAGTTGGTTGCTTTTGTCCTTAGTCGTTCCCTAGTATGAAACAAGATCCAAGAGTGGGAGGTCTTAAAGAATAACAGATAATGGGTAGAGCCTCGGAATTACCAATTACAGCTGTAGTTTAGAAACAGTTACCATAATCCTAAACCTCCAATCCATTATCTATACGATAATGGTGTTGACTACTGATGAGTTTGGATTCTGCCTTCTCCCCACTCCTTTTTTTTTTAGCCACAACCACAGCTGCCAAGATTAATGTAAATATTTGTTAAATGGATTCTGATGTTTATTTTTTGTTACTGTTTAAGCTATTTTCCTTGTTCATATCATCAATAATTTATTGAGTATCTATAAACAGCAAAGGTCTCTGCTGGAATTCCAGCACGAGAGCTGTCATTAATGATGTTTATCCTTAAGCAGCTCATGGTTAATAGTATAATCAATAAGAGTGAATGGCAACACACATGTGTGTATGTACTGATCACACACACACATGTACATGTGGTTGCACACACATGAATACACCACAGTGACAGATACCAGGGGAGAATTTTTAAGGCAGCACATAGTTTCTAATAGATGCTCTTAGTAAACAGGAAACTGCGGTGAACCTTCATGTGATGTCTTCTCTGGCCATTATGTGACATCTGAAAACTTAACTACAATCTTCTGTCAGTGGATTCTATATAAACATATTGATGCTTGAGACAGCAAGTGGATTCTACCATGTTTCAATACTGTCCTCACACTGTTGTTAGACTAATTTCTGTTTTAATCTATACAGAGTAGCGTTTTTTATCCACTTTACGTTCAAAGTATAAAATTCAGGCATGGCTTACAGAATTAAATAATGTTCCATATCCAATGTGTCTGTTCAGTAGATACTAAAAGATAGCACAATCTATGTAAAAATGTAATCAATTACAGCCTGATATTTACTAAAACAGTATTGTTCTATGAAGAAAGTACTTCCAGAACAACACATAATATTAATTAATATTTGATCTAATATTTAAGTGGAAAAATATTCCTTATGAACAGGTGTTATATATGTTTATATGCTTTGTTTTGGTTTGTGGATAGATTTAAAAAGGCATGCATATAAAGAAGGCATTCTTTAAAGTCGAAAAATTGAAAAACAGCTGATTTTATATTCTGTCTATGTGTGCCAAGTAAAGAGAAATGGGAAATATTTCTGACTTTAGGTTCTCTGTTGTTATCTACAGGCATTCTTTAATAAGAATATATAATGATCAATTCTCACCAACAAGAATGGATTTCAAATAAAGCACACTTTGAAACAATAGTGTTTACCCAGCATAGCAACTGCTGCAGATCAGCAGTTCCCATTTCCATACACCTTACAAGCTGTTCAAGAAAAGGGGCAGAACTTCTTTGTTGGGAATATACTGGTCTACAGTTTATTACTAAATTCAGAGGGAATATTTTTGGATACTAATATGATCAAAATTGAGACTTAAAACATCTTCATGTCTAAAATACAATTCACGTTTTCTCTAACTATCCCAACTTTGAGCACGTTTAACACAAAAATAAAAGGCTGTGGCTAGAGGGTATACCAGCAAAATCAGACTTAAAACTACCAAACATTTAAACTAATAATTTCTAAAATGGGAAAAGACAAAAATTCAAAGTTCAGGCTAGCTGTCAAACTTAGTGTTCCAGCTGCACATGCAGCTGTTCAAAGCCTGTGGATCATAGATGGGATCTGGAATGAAAAGCAGAGAGAAGACAGTTTTGACATTCAGCTCTGAACTAAATTTTAACATTCTGTCATGCATGAAATTCATACACTGTGTTACAAATAGGTTAAAACCCCAAATCAGGAGTTTTCAGAGTACTTGATAGAATTTTAACATATCAATATCTTTATTGGACCAAATTAGCATGTTTTACAGATGCCTTTATTACTCTCTTTAGGAAAATATGACTATTGCAAAACTTTCTGATAACTCTTCCTGGGCTCTTTCTCCCCATCAAGATGAAATCTGTTTTCTAGACTTTACTTGCCAAATATTAACTTGCTAAAGATACAACACAAATCACATTCTATTTATCCAATATATGAATAAGTATGAGTGGAATAAATTAATCTTTCACACTACCACAGCGTTTTGGAAGAAGCGTTTCCAACTATAGTACAAAGCAATAGTATGCCCACTTTTACTACAAGTTTCCAGTCTAAACTGAGGCATAAATATATCATGCTACAAGAGATTATGACACATTTTATTTAAATATAGACAGGAATGATTTGGGGAATACATATGTTTATGTGATTTTATAAAAAATAATGAAACATAAATTGAGAATTCTTTTTGCAATGGAAACACAGTATTTTAAACAATGCTCAAAATTAGCTCAGGAAGACTAGGCAGGCCGCTCTGGCCTGGTGCTAATGATTATGCAAAAAGGGCCCAGTTTCTTCAGAGCAAACTTCAGGCCTTCCAGTGAGATCCATGGTCCTAGTAAATTTTCTTCCCTTATTCTCATCTTTAGGATGGCATTTAGGGTCAAAAGGAATATTCGAGAGCTTCTTACACCAGGCGTGTGGCTTCAAAGATGTCTTCTCCTGCCTCCACTTTCACCACCAAATAATTTACTTTCTGCAAGATTCACTTTAGCTTTCTGTTTCTGTCTCCTAAATATACAACTTCACAGAAAAAAATACACTCAGGGCATGTTTACATGAGAAGTGAAGATGGCATCCAATCTGGATGTTTCTGGATGTTCAAGGGGGATGCCTCCGAGCAATCGTTATTGATTACTTCAGTTTGGAATGCTCAGCCCATGTGGTTTTACTTTGCAACTAGAAACTGGCTTCCTCACACATTCTGATAACCTGCCCTTCACGGAGACCCACAAGAAAACATTTCTATGAAGTTTCCATTTGAAAAAAAAATCAACAATCCAGACACAACACTTGAAGTCCTGGTGTTCTTTAAGTTTATATGACTCAGACTGGTGACTTTGATTGCTCAAATATGTGTCTGAAACTTTAACAAAACAAAGCTTCTTGTTTTTTTTTAAAATATTTGTTTGGGGTTTTTTTTGTTTTTCTTTTTTGTTTTGTTTTGTTTTTTGTTTTTCTTTTTACCTTAAAGAAATTTAGCAGTAAGAAAGTTATTTTTTTTTAATTGGAGAGAAATTTTCACACATTCTCACATGTAAATTAGTAAGTTTTTTTTTTATAAACTTAGGAGAAAGTTATCAAGTAGATGTAACAAACTGCATTAAAAAGAGAAAACATAACTGACTACTCCTTCCTGCCTTGGGGAGTTTCATGCTTTAGCCACTTGGGATATAAAGTTCATTGAATAGACTTCCATAAACTGGTGGAGTCCTCATCATAACACCTACACTACTTTTAATGACGATGAATATTAATTTTATTTTATAAGTTGAGTTTTCATTTTGTGTATGTATGTGCAGAAGTGGAGGATATGTACCTTAGAGAAGGTGGATCCCCTCAAGCCGAAGTTATGGGCCTTTGTGACCCACCAGATCTTGGTGTTGGGAATTGAACTCTGTTCCTGTATAAGATCAGCATTCCTAACCTCTGAGTGATCTCTCCAGCCCCAAATACAATTATTGTGGCCACATACTAAATCCTATTTGGACAGGGTGTATAAGTTACAACTTACTGTAAAACAGTATAAGATACCACTCATTTAACTGAATTTAAGTTAAATGAATTCTTTTAATCTAAATAAAACCATGCAAGAGGATCCTGTGGGTAGGAGGAGAGCATGGTTTTACAAAATGAAGCAAAGTAGTGGCTGAGATAAATAATGAATCATGAATAACAATAAATAATGAATGCTGATTTTACTTTGGCATTTGTTTTTTCTCTTCTGATAAATAAATTTGCTATTAATAAGCACATTATACTTCACTTCAAATAACAATTAGCAACATGATGCTTTCTCTCAAATCAAAATTTAATAGATTCAGCCACATCACTAGAATTCTATGTCCAACATCACTCTAATATCTGCACCTTTTAGTATTTTCAAACTCAAAAACCAGCATATGCCAAACTCAACCTCTGATCCTGAAGTAATATCCTTTTGCTCGAGTATTCACTCTACTCAGGCCAAGTGTTTGCCACGTGCCAAGTATTGCACTGTATTCTCTCGGTTAATGAACAACTTTTGTTTTCTTGGAGTTAAGGGAAAAGAATAAAGAAAAAAAATAAAAACATGACAGATGATGTGAGGATGGCGAATGATGGGTAACAAAAGTAGTTATGGAACAATCACAGCACGATGTCATGGAAATGCAGAAATGGCTTGTATAAGTAACCCTGAGGGTGAGCAGTGCCTCACTGGGTAAACGGAGACTTGGGGGCCAAGCAGGAAGACATCAGGTGATGTTTCTGACAGGCTGCACAACACTAAAATGATGGGCAGGTGAACAGCTACATGATCCAAGAGTTAACGGAATCTAAGGAGCAGTGAAAAGCAGCTTTTGAGGGTCAAAGCCATGAGAGATGGGAGCTGAGAGTCAGGGATTATGGCGGGCCCGGGAAATCACGTCTTAAAGGAGGGAACAATAAAGCGTATTCAACTTTCGGTCTTTGTGGATGAGGGGACATGATTTTCTGGGTATTCCAACAGGCAAACACAAGCTTATCAGTACACTGGATAAATGCTGGCCCAGACTCAAGAATACAGTACTACTGGAAGGCGTTTACATCACTACAAAATGTTGCAAATGTGTTGGAAGGAACTAAGTATGGATGTGGGACAGTAGCTTTTAGATTCATGTTTTATGGTCCTAGTCAGATATAAATGTGGACAACGTCAGAGTGAAGACATTATCTGCGCTCCAGAGATACTTGGAAGTTACGTTTATTTAGTGGAATTCTTGATTGAACTTTCAGTTTAAAGAATATTTGGCTTGAGCAAACTGATGACAGTGTAACAATAAAGTGGAAATGGGGGAGAATGAGGTTGACTTGGTTGCTTCTCAGGCAGTCATAGGCATACTGCCTGACTTTCTAGGAGCAAGCAAGCTGAGTCACAATTTTAAGTATGGATTTTGGAAACCAGGAGGGACTTGGAGTGGATCACTATGAAAAGCAAACACAATAGTAGATGAGAGACCATGAGTGTGCAATTGGATAAGAGGGGTCTTCAGACAAATGTTAGCTGTCCCGCAAGTTTCTCAAATCCCCATGTTTCCACTGTCATAGTGCATCAAGGTGCCTTTGCTGCTCTTCGCAGTTAGTGAGATGGTATCCTTTCTGCTTTCCACACCTCAGTTTCCTCTCTTCCACGTCTATCCCCTGTTCTCATGTTAACACTGGCATGTTACTGTAAACAACACATGTCTAATATTGTCATTCTTCAGCTTAAAGGCCGTTTACTGAGCCCCACTGCCTGTAGAATAAGATTATAGTATTCACCAAGGCCCGACGACTGCCCTGTAACTTACCCTTCAGTATCTCCTAACATTCTATTGTCTGACCCTTCTTGTACATCCTGTTTTCTTGGCTCTCTTCAATTCTTAGTTATCACTTACTCCCCTCTGCCCTAGTACCATCACACATACCTCTTAGTTAGGCTTAAAGATTACTGGATAGACCAGTAATAATTGAGGGGATAGTCTTAGTTTCCACAGTCATTGACATTATAACAAAATAAGACAATGTTTAGCTGATAAAAGATTGTCGATCGGCTAAAATGTGTATGCAGTAAACAATCAATTTGACAAAATTTTACACTGTGCAAATTAAATCACAGTTTCAATTTTTTTTTCCTTTTTTCATTGCACCACAGTGTGTGATTATTTAACTTTATATTTTGAGTGTGTATTTCTGCTACATTTCTAAAGCCAGAGGATTTAAACTTAAATGTTTATATAAGCACTTTGTTGCTAAATGAAAAATGGTTGGTGTGTGTGTGTGTGTGTGTGTGTGTGTGTGTGTGTGTGGTGTCCATGTGTGAGGGAGTACAAGTTCATGTACATATGATAGCCAGCGGTCAACCTCAGGTATATATTCCAGAAGCCATCTACTGTGTTACTAGAGTACTGGAGACAGTGTCTCCCACTGAGACCTGGGCTTGTTTATTGAGTGAGCCTGGCTGGCTAGTGAGCCTGTCTTTGACTCCTTAGCACAGGAATTATAAACCCATATGACTGTGCAGTACATTGGTACTAGATACTGAGCTCAGAACCCTGCGCTTCCAAATAAAGCACTGTTAACAACTGAGTTCTCTCTCTAGTCACTGATGATGGTTATTGTTAAAGTTCAACACAAACACAGCTATAAATGAGTGCATACATAGTGCAGGTAGACATATATATTCTATATTCTATATATGCTGTAGATGATATATAGTATAACTCTGTATACACACATGCAATTGTATTATGTCGTTCATATTTGTTTCCTTGACTAGACTTTACTCTACTGTAGGAGCAGAGTTTATAACGCATTCATTTCTTTCTTTGCGAAACTGGAGCCTCCAAAACACAAGCTAATTGAAACACTTACTTCCCCAAATAAAATGTAAGACCCTCCCCCTTGAAGTAAGTAAGTCGCCGTAATGGGATCGGAAGTCTACGTTCCCATTCCCCGGATGACAGAGAGGGCTCTCACATAGGAACGAGCTTTGAAATACCTACCGTCTTGCTGAGGTAACCTGTGCTGGAGTTCATGCACTGGAGCCCCTCACTGTTGCAGCAGCCCCCACATCTGTAGACGGACACACATGGAGGTTTAAAGAAGGTGTTTGTGGCCGCTCCAAACTCCTTCCCCACATCTATACACACCTCACGCGGCATGCATTGAGTCTTTCTCCACTCATGATCAATACCTGTCGAGTCATAGGGAAGCCAGTAAGTTACACAGAAGTCACCAAGGGAGAAACAAAGCCTACAGCGTCGGGAAGTTCATCATATATTTTTGTTGTTGTTGTTGGTGGTGGTGGTTGTTTTTATTCTTTGCTCTTTGAGTCATTGAGAGGCCCGCCACCCAGCTCCCAAATGAATCCACTGAGGCTTACTCTTTCTGAAGCTTCCTTCAGTGGGACAGTCGTTGTTGACTTCCTGTTGCCTGGAGAGATGGCTCAGCCATTAAAGGCTAGGCTCACAACCAAAAAATTTAAGAGTTAATCATATTTGACTTGAGACTTTAAGATTTAGTATAAAAAAAATTCAAGAAACCACTGACTGTATGGGAATGTAAAATAAGATTTAGCAGGATGGCTGAGAAAGTTTCCTGTTAAAATGGTTTCTGCAAGGAGGTAACAAAAAAAATTAGAATTAAGTTAAAGATTTAAAAAGTTACACCACTATCCTAACACAAATGTTTGGTTATTCTTGCTTAAAAAAAGGAAAATTTAATATATGGATGTTTACAAGATGTGCAAAAACAAAGCCATGCCCTTTGCCTGGCATGTACAATTTTTGTGGTAATGAAGCAAAAGTAAACAGCGTGTTTTTGCTTTTCTTTTTAAACTGACAAGTAAATGAAAAGAAAAGTATGGTTTCGGAGTCAATTCAAAACTTGTTTTTAAGCAAGCTGTCCGACACTTTTGAATAATGTCATGACAGTAGCTATGTGCAAAACAAGGTTATTTTCCACCTATTACAACTTGTAACCTAAACTGACTCTTTTCAGGAAAATCAAATTTACTATTCCCTTCACATGCTTTCTCTTGGATGTTTGCTTCCATAAGTTGTTGGCTTACCTGTGATACTCTTGACTCTACTATATTAAAAATGATGCAGTTTCTAAGTGCAGTAGTTTACATCTTCCATATTTTCTCTAAAGTAACACTTTTTAAGGATAATAAATTGTGGGTTATTCCACCATGATTCCAGTTAATTTGTCTGGTTTTGCTTTAAACATACCTTGCACTATCATATTGTGTGTGTGTGTGTGTGTGTGTGTGTGTGTGTGTGTGTGTGTGTGTGTGTGGTGGGGTGCCACAGAGCTAGAAGAAGACTCGGCTCCTCTATCATTCTCTATCTTGTCTTGAGATAGGTTTTCTCAGTGAGCCAGACACTAAGCTGGCTGACGACCTAGTTCACAGGACTTTCCGATGTCTGTTCTCTGCAATGCTGGGGCTATAGGCACCTGTAGCTATGCTGGGGATTCAAACTCAGGTCTTTGTGCTTGCAGAGCAAGCCGTCTTACCTATTGAGTCATCTACCTGGACCCAAGTTAAACTTTAAAACACAGAAATATTCAAAACTAAAGAAAGGTTTTTCTTAATTGGCCTGTCCACTCATGTTACATCATTTTACATAACATCATAATTTTTTTGTGAAATGTTATGGTGGCTATTTAGCTACTTCATAAAAGGCCATTCTGAGTCAGTTATCTCTGAGGTAACATGACAGAAAGTAGCTTTCGGAAGGTGGTGTGGGTGAGCAACTATTTTTCTTTCATTACTTTCAAGTGTGTGTTTGTCTGTCTGTCTGCCTGTTTATGAAAATAGTGCCCAGAGTTTTATACATCTTATGCACAATGAATAAATGTTCTAGCACAACAGTGAAATTGAGCATGTTTAAATTGAAATAAAAAAAGAAAATTCATGCAATGCTGTTTTTCTTAAAATATCCATTTTCTTGAGATACAAACAATTAAATTAACCAAAGTAGCTAAAACAAATTAACACAGTACTAGAAAATTTATTTAAGTGTTTTCAAATGTTTACAGTGGACTATTGTCTCAATTCTCAAAATAAATGTGTGTTCATATGCATGTGTCTCCTAGCTATGAATTTCAAGAAATCATCTAACTATGTAAAAAGAATTCCCCAAGTGTTTTTTTTTTTTTTTTTTTTTTTTTTTTTTTTTTTTTTGGTTTTTCGAGACAGGGTTTCTCTGTGTAGCTTTGCGCCTTTCCTGGAACTCACTTGGTAGCCCAGGCTGGCCTCGAACTCACAGAGATCCGCCTGGCTCTGCCTCCCAAGTGCTGGGATTAAAGGCGTGCGCCACCACCGCCCGGCTCCCCAAGTGTTTTATTCAAAGTACTTGACTCACTTCTATTTTCTTTATTGTGGGAGGACTTAAGGTATATTGAGCTGGAAGCAAAGGCCCACACCATCATCATCATCATCATCATCATCATCATCATCATCATCATCATCATCATCACTGTGGAACACCCGAGGCTCTTCACACACTTCATTGCCCATACTTACTTTTCAGGATCTCTGTGTTATAATGTGCAGCAGCAAATTTTACAGTGTCCCCTGTCCTGGTGTTGAGGGTGGGCTGCTGCCAGCCACCTTTCCTTAGCTGGCACTTGTACATTTTCCAGTAGTCTGGGTACAGGACAGACATGAGCTCATCTACACTGGACACTGACCGTAACTGCTCCTCCAGGTCTTTGCCTGCGAAAGCCTGTCAGACAAAAATACAAGATCAATGCTTCACCACACTGAGAGTTTAGGAAGAAAAACTCAAAACACTTCTGGTTTAACATGACAGACACTGAGCTGGGCGGTGGTGGTGCACACCTTTAATCCCAGCACTCAGGAGGCAGAGGCAGGCGGCTCTCTGTGAGTTTGAGGCCAGCCTGGGCTACCAAGGGAGTTTCAGGAAAGGCGCAAAGCTACAGTGAAACCCTGTCTCGAAAAACCAAAAAACAAACAAACAAACAAAAAAAAACCATGACAGACACTGAATCTGCTACTACAAGTCTTATTAACAAACACTCACTTGCTTAAAATCTTATGGTAAAATTAAATTCATATTAATACTTAATGTCTCTGAATTAGCACAGTTAAGCTGTATTTGTTTTTAAGACAAAAAAGTGAGATACAATTTTTAAAACGATTTTAAAATTCTTTGCTGTAGTCACAGCTTTTTTGCATATTGACAAATTTGTTGGCTTAAAAATTTATTCACATATTTATTTCTCTCCCACCATACATAAGCAAAATGACACGAATTTCCTCTAAAGTTATGTACCAGCATCTATACAACTAGCCTTTAAACATATAGTCTTTAAAATAGATACATATTAATTTTAATTAAAACACAATTATGTAACAGACTTTTAAAGTTGGATTGAAGGCTGTATTAATGAAAGAGCACTTGCTTAGAATGCTCAAAGCCCTGGGCTTGATTCCTAGCACTAAGAGAAAGGAGAAAAAGCTGGACCAGTTATGGCAGCATGAAATCCATACTTGAAGTTGAACTTTGGAGGAGATCTTAACATCACTGAAAAATGATACAATATCATAACTTCCCAATTTATATATATGGTATATTTGCTTGGGGATACTCTCACATATGACACAAAGCTCAAGAATCGAAAGTTCAAAGATCTAAAATGTTTACTGATGGAGAGAAGAGTTATGAAGGCAAAGTGACTGAAGGAAGCTTGTTCCATGAGATGATACATGTGTATCAAGGCTTATTTAATACATTGTGTGTGTGTGTGTGTGTGTGTGTGTGTGTGTGTGTGTGTGTGTGTGTGATTGTTTGCCAATCAATCCTTAATAAAACTAGAGAATAAAACAGTGATCAGATATATTTTTGGTAACTGCCAAGTATGATAAAATGTCATAATGCTTCTATCAGCATCTAATTGTTAAACAGCCTTCAGAAAACAAGGAACAGTGAGGGTCTGTGTGTGACAGCAAGATTGCTAGAGCTCTTCCCCTACAACTCAGCGAAGACTACAGTCAACTTCTGACCTTATCATATCGCATAGAAATGCAGAATAGGTCATGTGTTCACTGAACGAAGAAGAGCAGCACCAACAGGACATTTCTACCACATGGGGGACATGCACAGAACATTAGATGGACCATGGGTACATACACTGGATGATAACCACACGGAGGGAAAAATAATTCTTTTGAGTATCAGTGGGAGTATATATTTGTAATTGCTCAAGGAAAATACTGTATTGCAAGCTGATGGGACCTTACACTTTCTGTGAAGACAGCAAATTCACTTTGGAACTACACTTTGCATAACTGTTGTTGTTCTATCAAGGTATACATTCAAACTCATTGTAAGTCTGTCCATATATGAATGTGAACAAGTGTTATATAGAAAATAAAGAATTGGTCAAACAAGTTGCAAAAAACAACAGAAATCACAGAAAGTAATAGAATCACATTACAAAATGGTGATTGAAACATGGAAAAAGTACACAATGTGTACATTAACACACACAAGAACAAAACATATACTTTTTGAACAAAATTTACATATTGAATAAATGTATACTGTTTTGAGTAAATGAGATACAGCAAAAACTAATTATGCTTAGGGTGAGTTATGTTTTTAATACACTTTGTATTATAAGTTTTAAGTAATGTATATGCATAACTTAATAATCAGAATAAAAATAATCATCTGTAAATACATTGCAGGCTATCATATTAGCTCTTATAATTTCATAGAATGTGCCTTTGATATAGTATTTAAATTATAATAATCACTGAAAAGAGCAGAGGTTATAACAAATAAATGGAATAAAAGTGGATTACAGGCTGAGTTACCCATTTCCTATTTCCCACTAGACGGTCATTACAGTATTACATTTGTATGAAAGATAGCTTTTAACATTGAAAGACCCAGATGATCTCCATCTTGAATTGAAATCTCCTATTATATTGTCTAATATGAAGCTTCAACTCTTTGAGCATCATCTTACTTTGCGAAATAGCAATAATGTCTTTTCATGGAGTTTTTGTGATGATTCAAAGGAAACAACGTAAAGGATAATGTACTTGCTGCAGACAGCAGAGGAACTGTCACCGGATTGTCCTTAGTTAAAATGAAGCCTTTACACTGTTGTAATCAAAAGGTATGATGCAGAATTTCTTCTGATCAGACCCCTGCAATTTCACACTAAGTGACTAGCAAGCTAGGAATTGAGCACTGTTGTCGATGGAGTGGTAGGTGCTCAGTTAGTATTCCAAGGAATAGTAATAGAGTATATGGAAGAACTGCATTTGGTCTTCCGAATGAACATTTCCTCCAAAAGATTACATTTGACCATCTAATTGTGAAGCATTCAATTTATATTTTACTTTTGAAGACATGAAGAGGCCTCAGCAATCTACATTGAGTTCTCAACTGAGCAAGTGACATGCAAAAATCCTTCAAAGGGAAGAACTATTTACATGAAAGTCAAGTTTTTTCTTAACAGGCTCTTGAATCTTTATGTTCACTATTTTCTAGAACACTCGGGTGATTTGCTTGAATATGTGTGGTGTTTGTTTTCCAGAATTTCCCTGCAGTTTAAAAGAGAGAGTATCTTACCAATAGATACATAACTTGAAATAAAAATTCAATGCAATTTACAACTGAATATAATTTTGCACGTTAAAAATGGGTTGATTAACTAGAAGATACTAGTAGTTGTCCTTGGATGTCTTTTTGGCATCGATGTGTTAGCAAATAATGACCCCAAAGATACCCAGTGAAACATTTTCAGGGGAAAAGAAAGTCAAAGATAAGTTAGCAACGCGGTTAGCAGAGAATGACAACAGAAACAATCACCTCAGTGTCAACATTAGCAGAACAATGACACCAATCTGTGGTGATATATAGTGTACCCCAATAAAGCTTACCTGAGGATCAGAGGACAGAGCCAGCCACAAGATTAGACATAGAGGTCAGACAGTGGTGGCACACCTTTAATCCTACCAAACAGGAGGCAGAGATCCATTTGGATCTCTGTAAGTTCAAGGCCACACTGGGCTACAGGAGAGAAACAGAACCAGGCAGTGACACATGCCTTTAATCCCAGGAAGTAATATGACAGGACCCAGAAAGGCATATAAGGCATGAGGAAACAGGAACTCACTCTCTTGAGGCTGAGAATTTTGTGGAGGTGAGCTAAAGGCTGGCTGTTTTGCTTCTCTGATCTTTCAGCTTTCACCCCAATATCTGGCTCTGGGTTTTCTATTAATAAGACCTTTTATGACTTGTGTTACACCAATGTCTATTTCTTGGAATCACAGAATGGGAAAAAGCCTTTTCACCTGCATTCTATGTTTCTTCTCCATTATGAAAAGCCATAACAGAAGCCAAGAAAGTCCTAAAGAAAGAGGGCTCCCAGGTGTAACTGATAACTTTATGTCATACACTAATGTTCATTCAGATGCCTTGGTTTGATTAAAGTTTGTTCAGATGGCTAGTAGGGAGAAGACACGATTGCATGTATGTACTCCTTGAAAAATCCCAGAGGATCAATAATAAATAGGAATCATGAATTTTCTGGGAATAAAAATTTGTTTTTAAAAGTCTATAAACAAATGTTAAGAGTTTTTCAAACTACTATCAAGTATTATAGTATGCATGTATAAACTGAATGTTTATTAATAACTGGATGGAGTTGAAACTCATGGGGAAATCCATATACTGCTATTATGAAAACTCTCTTTTTCTTAAATTTATATATTGTTACCAAATGATAATAACCAGAAGTGATATAATGGGTAAGAGTCAATGAAAAGGAGTTTATCACTCTATTATATTTTTATGAGAGCCCAAAAGGTGCATATATAAATCTGATTGCTTACCCAATATATCTGTATTTTAGAAGTGGGTAAAAAAAAGATAGCACTATATAAGCTTTAATATTAGATGTTTGTATTTTTAAGTTTGCCATATATTATCTTTAATGGTATATTATTAGTAATGATTTGTATTACTGTAAACAATTTATAAGATAGCAGATTCTACCTTATAATTTTATCTTACATTCCATGGTCAAAGTATTGGTTCAGTAGGAAAATAATTTGACTAAGCTACCAAACAGAAAACATTTTTGGTATTATTTGTCATGCAGAGCACCTCTCTAGCTTAAGAAACCAAATTATTAGTAGATGATATCACCTCTTCCCACAGTTTCCAGAGTAATCTACTCTGTGGGTAGATTGTCACCTCCCACAGTTTCCAGGGTAGATGTCACCTCCCACAGTTTCCAGAGTAGATGTCACCTCCCACAGTTACCAGAGTAGATGTCACCTCCCACAGTTAACAGAGTAGATGTCACCTCCCACAGTTTCCAGAGTAGATGTCACCTCCCACAGTTACCAGAGTAGATGTCACCTCCCACAGTTACCAGAGTAGATGTCACCTCCCAGTTACCAGAGTAGATGTCACCTCCCACAGTTTCCAGAGTAGATGTCACCTCCCACAGTTAACAGTATAGATGTCACCTCCCAGTTTCCAGAGTAGATGTCACCTCCCACAGTTTCCAGAGTAGATGTCACCTCCCACAGTTTCCAGAGTAGATGTCACCTCCCAGTTTCCAGAGTAGATGTCACCTCCCACAGTTAACAGTGTAGATGTCACCTCCCACAGTTTCCAGGGTAGGTGTCACCTCCCACAGTTACCAGGGTAGGTGTCACCTCCCACAGTTAACAGAGTAGATGATGTCACCTCTCACAGTTAACAGGGTAGATGTCACCTCCCACAGTTAACAGAGTAGATGTCACCTCCCACAGTTACCAGAGTAGATGTCACCTCCCACAGTTACCAGGGTAGATGTCACCTCCCACAGTTAACAGTGTAGATGTCACCTCCCAGTTTCCAGACTAGATGTCACCTCCCAGTTTCCAGAGTAGATGTCACCTCCCAGTTTCCAGAGTAGATGTCACTTCCCAGTTTCCAGAGTAGATGTCACCTCCCACAGTTTCCAGAGTAGATGTCACTTCCCAGTTTCCAGAGTAGATGTCACCTCCCAGTTTCCAGAGTAGATGTCACCTCCCACAGTTTCCAGGGTAGATGTCACCTCCCAGTTTCCAGGGTAGATGTCACTTCCCACAGTTTCCAGAGTAGATGTCACCTCCCACAGTTTCCAGAGTAGATGTCACCTCCCACAGTTAACAGAGTAGATGATGTCACCTCTCACAGTTACCAGAGTAGATGTCACCTCCCACAGTTAACAGAGTAGATGTCACCTCCCACAGTTAACAGTGTAGATGTCACCTCCCAGTTTCCAGAGTAGATGTCACCTCTCACAGTTAACAGAGTAGATGATGTCACCTCCCACAGTTTCCAGAGTAGATGTCACCTCCCACAGTTTCCAGGGTAGATGTCACCTCCCACAGTTTCCAGAGTAGATGTCACCTCCCACAGTTTCCAGAGTAGATGTCACCTCCCACAGTTAACAGAGTAGATGTCACATCCCTCAGTTACCAGAGTAGATGTCACCTCCCACAGTTTCCAGAGTAGATGTCACCTCCCTCAGTTAACAGGGTCAGGAACTGACAGAATTGCTGACTGCCTTCTTTGAAATGGGGTCAGATCAAATCACTAAAGTAAATGGCTATTGCACTTACTCATCCACTAAGATAATAATAAAATAAATATAAATAATAAATAAATAAAACTGAAGCGTGTTTTCACGTTGGTTGTTTGGTCCTACTTAACAATGGCATTTACATAACGCATGGAGTTTTCTCTTGGGCAAATGTATAAAAACTTAAAATCACATTCTAATTATTTAAAGCACACACACACAGACACACACACACACACACACCACAGGAAAATGAGGCTTTTAGATTTGAGGAAGACTTCAACATGCAGTTATAATATTCACCTTTTAAGGCATTCTCTGAGATAACTCATAACCATACAAGGCAATTCAAATGCTATCCTAAGGAAAGGAATTTTGTAAATGTTTTACAAAACCTTATCAAGTCCTTTTACCGAAGGTCTCAAAGAAAGTGATGAGTTGGGCTTATTTCACACTCAGGCCTCTTGCCAACCACGACTACACAAATCTGAAGCCTCAGAGGACAAAGCTGGAAAGGGTTGTTTCAATTCTAGTTCAGTGTTCAAAGCTTTCTCTAAGAAGTTTGAATTTCTCAGTTTTGTCTGGAATGCTCAATTGTAGATGTTGAAAATAAGTCTCTAATAAAGAATAGATGCCATTTATACCAATCATTGAAACTGTGAGCTGTTTTTAAATAGGCCACATTTTCATTGGTTGCATATAGAAATGAAAAATTTAAAAATCAGATTTCCTTATCAAAATTAGAGTGATACTGTGGAGAACCCTTTATTCATTTCTAATTATGCTATTTCAAAGCCAACTTTCTGTTTCACCAGTCAGCTCTGCGCAGTCAACACAATGGAAAACAGGGCACGTGGAAGGCACAGGGCACTGAAAACAACCGGCGAGACCTTTTTCTCTGGAATTAAATTCCCATTGACTCCGCTTTCTTGAACCAAGGCAAAATGACCTCGTAAATACTAATTATTCTGTTTTTTTTTTTTTTCCTCAGGTGTGACTGCAAATAGCATTAAGCAGATAATGAAAAAGCGTTTACGGCAGCTTTGATTCTTGTCCATCTAGAGACATCTGGAAACATCTAACTCAGGTCTAGAATATCTGTTTTTTCAGAACAGTGTGAGTGTTCCTACTAAGTAGATAGTGGCCAAGACACCTCCATACACTCACAGGCCAGTCTCCTACAGAATTGTCTTAGGGTGACGCTTTAACACTGCTGCATCTGTCAAACACGGCAGAGGGCAGCAGAGGGCTTCATTAGGTGGGATAATTTAACTTTATCAGATGACGTAATGCAAACGTCATGTACTGCTCTCAAGAACATTCCGGAAGGTGGAAATTTTTTATGAATTTCACTCTACAAAATCCCTTGGAATTTGGCATGAATGAGTGAGCGGGTTTAAATACGACTATGTGCTTGGATTAATGTGTATCACACAGTGATGGGAGCATGCTTTCCATTTTCACATTAAGTTATTTCTTAACTGTGTTCCCTCGGCTCGTAACAAACAGCAAAGTGTATTCATTCATATATAGTATTCCTAAGTAAATACCAAATGTTTATGAATTATTTCCCTTATATTGGTTATAATTTCAAAAACAAGCTTTCCGTCTTTGAAAAATGTGCAACCAACTGCTTGGGAGCTGGCTTCGTGGGTAAGCACTGGGAACACAAACATGAGGACCAGTTTGAACCCACAGGACCCACATAAATGCAGGCCAGGTATGGCGACTGCCTGTAACCCTCGTGCTTCGGAGACAGAGATGGGAATCGATAAGCTCTGGGTTCAAGTAAGAGACCCTGTCTCAATAGACAGGGCACACAGCAGCAGTGTCAATTCCTGT
Source organism: Peromyscus maniculatus bairdii (assembly GCF_049852395.1). NCBI lineage: Eukaryota > Metazoa > Chordata > Mammalia > Rodentia > Cricetidae > Peromyscus > Peromyscus maniculatus. The sequence goes on from NC_134868.1 coordinate 19,729,113, forward strand.
CTCTGCGCTCAAGAGCACATATCCATGTGCCTCCACACACAGCTGTAAACACACACACACACACACACACACACACACACACACACAAATGGGTATTTAGAAATTTCTCTTGAAATTAAAACATGTAATAGGTTTTAAAAAACTTATTTTTAGTAACGTCTTTTTGGTAGCCTAAGGAACAACCGATGCTGACATTATTTACTACTGATTGTGATATCAATAGCATAATTTTAACATTTTTAATGAACATATAATATTTCATTAGAAGGTGACTAGATCATGACCACACAGTTTGAGTGGACTTTTGTAAACTGAACTTCTGTAATCCCAAACACTAAGCACACTCTAGAAGCCTTCTTTATCTTGCTTTTTAATTATAATTCTCTGGTAAATGCTGCTAACATTATTCTGAGTTCTTTAATTCAACTTTTACTTTGCTTTGAGTTTACAGTGGTAGTATGCTGCTGTATGTATCCACAGTATTGGGTTTCTTTTCTCAACCTTGTGTTTGTGAAAATGAACCATATATGAAAGCTGCTGGTTTTCCATTCTGCAAACTACTGCAATCTCTCTAGTCTATGTGTATTCAGTATGCATTTGGGGAGGTACATAATAAGAAAAAGAATTGAGGCTCATGAATTAATCACATAATTAGCTTCCCAGTGAAGGCCAAAATAAATGTATCAATTTACACTTCTGAAGGTTGCATATGAATTCCCTTGCTCTGTGTCTTTGCCAACAAATATTAGTTGTTTTTAAATTTTCAGCCACTTTAATATGTATGTAATAATATTTCATTGTGGTTTAATGTCTTTAGCTGTTTGTAGAGGCAGCTACTAAAAGCTCTTTATTCATTCCTTTTAGCCATCTTTGGTGCTATTATTTGTGAGAATTATAAAAGTATTCTGGATAAGTGTTCTTTTCATTCTGTTCCCATAGATATGTAAATCACAGACATATACTGGAATTAATATTAAGCCTCTGAGTCAATTATTTGGGAAATGACTGCTGGGTTCTTGGGAACAGGAAGGCAGGAGAAAAACTTTCGCCTACACCTTTCCCTGTTCTGTACTTAATAAAAGCACTTGAGTTTCCAGGTTGTTGTTACCAGGTAGTTGATGCCATTCTCTTAGAATGCCCACAACCTAGTGAATGAGAAACCATTCATTCATTAGTGATTTCTGATGAACAAAGTTTTTTTTTATACTAATGATATTTGAGGTTTGTTTTTTTTTCAAGGTTGTTGTTACTGGTATATTCTTTACAAAGACACTTAACTTAGGGTCATGAAAATGTCATTCTACATTATTTTCTAAAATTTTTATTCACATTTGGGACAACTATGAATCTGGAATTATTTATTCAGTATAGTGTGAGGTAGGTGGCAAAATTCTAATTTTTCATATCTAATTGATCCTGCATCATTTATTCAAAGCTCCATCACTTTGGCATAGGATAAAACTGATGCCCTTTTCCTCTATCTATTTAATTATCTACCCCTATGCTAGTTCAAAACTACAATTGTTTAATTAATTAAGTGTTGTGGTGCTAGTGACTGAAGCCAGGATCTTGCAGGTATGTGCAGATAGGTAAGTACTCCGCTGCAGCCAACATCACCAGCACCTATAAAAGCTTTATAATGCAGTTTGGCATTTATTAAACACACTGTTTAGGCTGTACATGTGATTTTCTGATTTTCAACAACAGCACTGATATCCAAAAGAATTGAAATTTTATTTCCCCTTTCTCCTCCCTTTTTTTTTTTTTTTTTTTTTGGTTTTTTTCGAGACAGGGTTTCTCTGTGTAGCTTTGCACCTTTCCTGGAACTCGCTTTGGAGACTAGGCTGGTCTCAAACTCACAGAGATCTGTCTGCCTCTGCCTCCCGAGTGCTGGGATTAAAGGCGTGCACCACCACGGCCCAGCCTCTCTTTCCTTCTATCACAAATTTCAACTACATTTTTTTTTTTTTTGGAAAAAAGTAAGATTTTGTGTTCTTTATTGCAAGAATCAGCAGGTCAAATGAAACACCCAGTGATTCACATATGGTATGTGCTAAGGATGATTATAGCTAACAGCGTTGGTAACAACACTAAACATCTAAGCACTCACTATATTAGGAGTATTCATTCTTATATAGCAAGGTCTACTTCAAAGCACTCTTCATTCTCAAGTTTTTCTTACAACCTGCACTCCGTGAAGTCTCACGTTTCTCAGTTATGTGTGCATGTTACTTAAAAATACACATTGCCTACCCAAAGACACATGCTTAATACAGTATCTGTCTAGGATCTGGGTTTTCTAGCATATCATATTTTGAGAAAGCCCATGCTCACAGCATAACACAACAGGAAGAACGTGTTCAGCGTAGATAGACGGACTTGTTTTGTAAATTTAGCCACCATATTTACTGTGTGCATGATCTTTAGGGTTCATTTCCTCAGGTGAAACATGAGGAAGCTATAAAATTTTAATGTGATCCTGTGAAATAAAGTATGTAAGCAGCCAGACACTTATTTATGGTTTCCTAATTTCTTTAAAATTTCTTTCCATATTAATGATGTTTTATTAGTTTCCTTTTATGGTTAAGCTTGAACCGAATTTATTATGCCAATCAATTTCATATAGATGATTGGTTTTCTTTGTCCAAGGCTTCCATTCACAAAGCAACATTAATTAATATTTTTATTCTTTTCACTTTATGATCCTGTATGTAGGGGAGTTAAGGACACCTATTTCTCCCTGTGGCAAGGCATGCTTAGCCTTTCCACAAAAGGTGAAATGTGCTCAAAATGATGAAATCCCTGAAGAGGTTCTAAGGTGCATCATTACCCCCACAAAGGGGCTTCTTTATTGGTAATCAGGGCCCATTTAATCCCATGAGGATGAAAAGTGGGGAGAAGAAAAGGTGATGATTACCTCAGACCAGAAGAACAATATTGCAACTGCTCATGGGATTTAAGGACAGCTTAAAAGTCTCAGGAATGAGAACCTAGCCTGGAGCTCTGGATCTTTAGTGGGTTTTTAAATGGTTCTTTGATGCCCACACTTTTAAGCAAGGTGTGGAAGTGATACCGACTCTTAACAGCTTCCTTGATTCCACCGGCTGTTCCATTTTAGCAAGGAGTCAGCTGAAAAGAGCTGAGACACTCTTAAGCATCATATAATCCAGAGGATTCAAGGATTTGCATGCCCGTTTCTCAAAACAACCGTAACACACACCAGGGCTTACATGGAAACATAACACATCTTACTCAAAAAGAAAAATTGTCTTCAAAGGCAGGCAAAATCCACATAAGAAATGTCCAGGATTAAAGTGAATGACAGTGGTAAGGGACACTGGGAGATACCCACACTTTTTTTCCAGCCCTACTGTGGCTACGCTTGAGATCCATGCTTTACTTATTTGTGTGAAACTAAAGGTGGCACATGTTTTCTCTTCTAAAGCATCCTGTATACTCCTGAAGATCCGGAAGCAGAACTGTGGTCTGTTACTTAATTTCTTAAAAATTATATATATAATATTATATATATATTGTAATGCCTCTTCAGCTGATATTTAGAAATCCTAATACATTTTAAGGTGTAGATAACAACAAAAATAATTATATCTGTCCACAAACAAAAATTATATCATGAGATATACCTTGAGAAGCTTATATTTCTAGTACTTAACCAATATCTTTGAAAAGAGAAGAGGACTGAGACATGTTAACTAGGCAGCCCCTACCTTTAATATTTTAAATAAACGACCAAAGAGAAAAGATCATGAAGTTACCATTTTCTACTGAATGACTACAGTGTGCCAAGGAATGTTCTAGGCATGTTATTCTGGAACAAAGTCTCTCCTTTAGTGCAGTGTTTAAGCTAGAAATCACATATGTTTATTTTGAGAGCTATGAATCCTAAATAGCAGCTTCCAAAATTTCTGCTTTTTGAGGAACTTGCAAATCTTAAGACATACCTGTTTTGTATAAGGCAATTCATTCCAGACAAATTCTCTGTAGTTTATGTGCTTGTGTCTAAAGGATTCCAGATTAGTTACTAAAGTGTCAGGGGGAGGAATTTGTTGCTATGAAACAATGTTGAGGAAAACAAAGTTGAATTATTTAACCAGAAGTACTGCATCTAAAAACATGAAACTTGCATTTTGCACTCTCACCAACTCATGAGTTGTTAAATTACTTTCTATGACTAAAACCTACTTCAGAACCTATTTCAGAGAGGCAGACTATCAATTTTTAATTGTCTTTTAAAAAATCTCTTTACTAGAGCTGAAGAGATGGCTCAGTGGTTGCAAGAGACCTCTGTCCTCCCAGAGGACCTAAGTTCAGTTCCCAACTCTCCCCACAGGGTAGCAAACTAATGCTTGTAACTATAGCTCAAAGGGTTCCAATACTCACTTCTAACCCTGATAGTGATGTAGTGGGCAACCATTCCAGCTTTGATCTGGAAGTTCCAACCCCCATTGAGGCTTCGGTAACTGTCACACCTACAAGGTGGAGCCAAGAGAGGACCCTGAAGACCAGAGATCCGATGGGCCGCCCTCTCTCTTGGTTCCTGGACTCTGGACACTAGAGGTAGACTGAGCAGAGTTCTCCAGAGAACACCGCCGGACTGTGCCACACCTTTCCCAGACCCTGTTGCCTATCCCTCCACTTGTGAGTTACCCCACAAAATAAACCTCCCTTTTAACTATGTGGAGTGGCCTTAATAGTTTCACCAATATAGCATTTACCCACATGTGGCGCGCGCGCGCGCGCACACACACACACACACACACACACACACACACACAAATGAATGAATGAACTGAATGAATCAATCAATGAAAGAATGAACAAATAAAATCCATTAACTCATCATCTTATATGATGACACTGTTTAGTCCACAGTTGTATTTTGCGTTTAGGAAGTGTGTGTGTGTGTGTGTGTGTGTGTGTGTGTGTGTGTGTGTGTGTAAGAGAGGGGGCAAGGGAGGGAGAAGAAGGGAAGGAGTGGGGAGAGAAAGAGGGAGAGACAGGGAGGGAGGGAGGGAGGGAGGGAGAGAGAGGGGGGGCGTAGCAGTTAGTGGTTAGAATATGCTGAAGCTACATACTTTTTAAGGAAGCTGGAAAAGGAACTATTACCGCTATCCCTAATTCATCATTAAGTTTGCCTGAGGTCAGTCCGCTTAGTGAGCTCTGGGAAACACTTACTTTGACAAGCCACACACACTTCCTTATCACCCCAGGATTCCCTAGATCCCTAACCGCTTACTTTAGGAACATCACTAAAGCCGGTTCCATTACTCAGTGTCAAGGTTGCTTTAGGCAATGTCTTCCCACAGTACACTTCTTCACCTCATGCATTGTGCGGTTGGAATTTCACAAGACTGACGGCAGGCGTGTCTTTGCAAATATGACTATTTGTACAGGAATATTAAGGAATGAAGCACTCCTTACTAACAGAAGATGAACATTTAAAAACAGATTCCCTGTTGTAATAAATATTTGCTGTAACTTTCCGAGTTCTAACAAACTAGAATTTAGACAAATGAGTATGGTGTTAAAAACTCAGTTGAACTTTAACACGGATGGACATTTCTACCTTTCTATAGGATAATGTAAGTAGATGAGTCAAAGTCTTTGTTAAATAAGAGAAGAGAACTATTGTGCTAATGAAATTTGCAACCAGTATTCATAATTTAAAGCTGAGATACTAGCTTAAGAATAATCGTAGGCCACATTTTATTTCCAGCTTAAAAAAATCTGACCTGTGAAGGTCAAGTTTAGAATTAAATATTTACATTCTACAGTGCTCTGTGCCAATAAGCAGAATTCATGTTTAACGTTTCACTAGAGGAAACTATCCATTTAATTGAACCAGAAAATTTCAAACACTGGACTCTCTACTCCTGTCTGCATTTAGCTTCCTGACCCTTCAAGATACAACCAAAACATTATGGAGCTCAGTTCACTTGATTTAGCTGGTAAAATTCCAAATTGAATATTTGCTAATATTTGTCAGGTACAGTTCTATATGACCAGTATATTTACCGAACTGGATTTGATTTTAAGATAACTGAAATGAATATTCTTTATTTATTCCTCTTGTCCGTAAGACTATGTTCCCAAGATATTATTTGACTTGGGAGTCCGGAGAAGGAGAAGGAGGGAGAGGAGCGGGGGAGGAGGAAGGAAGGAGGGAGAACAGAAGGGGGTTGAGGGGGTGAGAAGGGAGAAGGAAACAAGCTTATCTATCTAGCAGAAAAGCACGTCAATCATATTTGTTATATACATTCATTAATACAATTCATAGTATTGGATATTTAGGTGAAAGGGAGCTCCTTATGTCTCTGGAGGGGGAAACATTTCCCAACAGAAAACTCCAATAGAGAGGAGAAACTAGAACATGTACACCAAAGCCATGTCCACAAAACTAATATGGCACTACTGTCATCTATTTTTATTTGTTTTGAAAATGGGTTTTATTTTTTTTTTCAATTTGAGTGTATCGAGTGCTTTAATAATCTCAACTGTAACTAACTCATGCTGACAATGACTCTTCCTAGAGTGACTGTAACAAGCCATGGAGCCCTATCTAATTGGCCTCAGTGCTGGGTCTCCTCAACATTTCCTTCAGGAAACAAAATGTCATAGCTTAGATGCTGACAGTCTCTCACATGACCCTGTGAAGGTATTAGGCCCTAGGAGGATAACCACAGGAGGCATTAGTTAGAACATTTAAGTGGTGGGGTTCAGCGGGAGGTTCTTTGGGTTACTGAGGACATGCAGCTGAAGGAGACTGTGTGACCTTGACCCCTCCTTGCTCTCCTTTCCTCCAGGCTCATGGTGATTTAGAATTCGGCTTCATAAACCACTCCTGTCTTGGTGTGCTCCCTAAACATAGGCCTAGAAGCATGTGTTCATGGACTGGAATCATCGTAACTGTAAGACCAAAATAAACCTTTTTCCATTATAATTACCCCACTTACTTGATGCTGTGATGAAAATCTGACTAAAACAAATTTTTTCCCTACTAAGTCAGTTTCGAGAGAACCTCATCTCCTGTCATAGGTGATCACCTTGGGTATTTGATCAAATCGTACATTTCCCAGCATCTCCTGGATCATATCCGATCACCTCGGCTGACCTTGAGCAAGAATCCCATTTCCCAATCTTTCTTTCTTCCTCCTTTCAAGAAAACTAATCAAATGCTTCTCATTCTCCCCAGAGCCATTAACTCCACAGATGTGTGTATCACTTTTATCTTGTTGAAGCAACACTTAACTGTTCTTGTTATTGAGAGTTCTCTCTCTCTCTCTCTCTCTCTCTCTCTCTCTCTCTCTCTCTCTCTCTCTCTCTCTCTCTCTCCCCAGCATACAACCCTGCTGCTCTGATGAATTAAAAAATAAATAAACACAATAAATATAAGCATACAAAGAAAACATCAAGCAGATAAAAGTATCTTGAAGTCCCCATCCTTCTCCTCTCTCAGAACTTAATTAACAGTTTGAAAGGGCTCATGTGCCAGGTTCTTCCTTGTCAGCCCACAGCCAGCATTCCATCTGGGCTCTTCTCCCCAGCAGTCCACTGGAACTACCCCATAGGTCATTGCTCTGCTTTTCTATTAAAGCCATGTGTGTGTCTGCACCTCCTGGAGACCATATTTTTCTGCTATTTCCTCTCCATCAGTGTCTATTATTAGCCGGGACCTTTGCTTATTTCTCCTATACATAATCTCTCCAATTTGAGTACTAAAGGTTCAGAACTATTTTGCCTCCCATCATCTCACTTCCTTTTCTGAGAAAATGGAGATGTGTGCCTTCAGCCTAAACTTGTCATTAGACCTCTCAAGACACCACTCCTAGCATCTAACTTAGAATTCTCTAATTTCCCCTCAAAATCTTCTTCCCATATGCACAGAACTTACTAACCTGTATCTAATTCAAGAGTATGGAAATCAGATGTACTAGTTCACTCTTATTCAAAAATGAAATCTACCAGCCAGTCTTAAATGCTTAATTACTAAATTGTAACAATGTCATCCCTGTTTGCTCTGCAATGCTTGGTCAACACAACCATCACCTCTACCCGATTCATAGCATCATCCTCAAAATTGGTCTTAACACTTGCTTTCTAAATCTATGCAATTGACTCCATAAATCAGAGGGGTCCTTACCAATGCTCACTTAATGAAGCCACTTACCCAGCTCATCTGCTTAAGAAGCTCACCATCATATTTAAATATAATCCACCTGGCAACACTAAGTACTTGGATTGTCTGGCTCCTATTGAGGCCTCAGTTTTTCTCAACTGCCTATACCACCCTCTAAACCTCACTTTAGAACAGTGGCTCTCAATCTGTACATCGGGACCCCTTCAGCAAACCTTTATCTCCAAAAATAATATTTACATTATGATTCATTAACAGTAGCAAAATTACAGTTATGAAGTAGCAACGAAGATAACTTCATGGCAGGTGGTCACTACAACATTGAAGAACTGTATTAAAGGTTCACAACTTTAGGAAGGCTGAGAACCACTGCTTTAGAACTTTAGTGTTTTACAATCTTTAAGCTTATTTTAAGCAAATAACCTTGTCAAAGATCTCTTTTCTTTCATAGAACTAGATTCTCCTGTCACTACACATGGCTGGTACCTTCTCTTCACCAAAGGTCAACTTAAACGTCAAATTATCACTACAGACTTCCATCTGATGTAACTCTATATCCCGAGCCACAAATTTCCATTTTAGCCCGTTATTTCTTTCAAACCATCCATGGCGCCATGAAAACATCCTCACTCATGCTTTTCCTTATTTGTTCTCATTTACTCCCCTCCACACCTGATTTGTTGCTTCTGAGTGCCTCTTCTTTGCAGCACTCCCACAATGCAACGGGGTGCACATAAGCAGTCTCTCTTCATTTTTCATGTCATTACATAACATTGTGGTGACTGTCACAAAACCTTATAAAAGCAGCTAAAGGTAATTTATTTCAAATTTCATTAAAGGTGCTCCAAAAGTGACTGCTTCCCTAATGGTATTTAGAAGGCTTTCCTTTTTTAGTCTGAATCATGAATGAAGAAAATAAACAGGATTTCCTTCTTAGAGTGGGGATTGGAAGAATATGTGTGTTTCAGCCAAGTTCTTCACCATGTTAGCATTGTAACTCTCCAACTAGGCGAAGCAAAGCAAAGGATAATAAACACAGAAGTTTTATGGTTTTTTTAATATGATTTTTCAAATTTTTAAGTCAACTAAAATGTAATATGAATAGTTGACTGTTAGAAGAAGTTCTATAAGGGCCATTTAATATAATGCAAGAAATATTGATTTCATGTCTTTCCAAAAGGCGTGAAATCTCAAGTCAGAGACAATGACGAGATCACCTGTCTATACCCGTGCTGTATATAGGGTCCTACTGGATTGTCATTCGTGCCGGGTCCACGCCTCTTACGGGCTAACTGACTACTGCTACTCATATGAAACTAACCCCATTTCACCCGAATCACAGTCCTAGTATAAGAGAAAATGAAGGTGACACACATGGAAGAATAAAGGTGGTTGCAAAAGTCCTCGTGTGGAAATCTACTAAACAGGGCTGTGGAAAGGGTTCCGAGGTAGGAACGCTTGCTCTGCAGCCACGAGGGCATGGGGTCCTGAGTTCTGATGCCCAGAAGCCACATTAAAAAAAAAAGCATGGCAAAGTTGTGTGTGCTTGTAACCTCAGCACTGGGAGGGAAATGAACAGGCAGATCTTTAAAGTTCCCTCAACTAGACAACCAGGCTCAAACTGTGAGCAGGTTCAGTAAGAGACCTTGTGTCAAGGAAGGAAGCAGTAGAGAAAGACACCTATAGTTTTGTTCTCTGCATGTGCATATCCAGGCTGCACAGACCAGTACAGTTATAGCATGTACCACATCCAAGTACATCCTCCAATACAGTGGTACCAAATTTAAAAAGTAAACCATAAGGTAAAATTGGGAGTGGGGGCTTTGAACTCAGTGTTGGTGAAGAGTCATTTGTATTTGTATAGCGTTTGCCTTGTGGAGATAAAATATCAATGACAGAACTCTTTCTAATGTGTTGACTCTTGTGCAAGTCTTACATAAGCAATGACAGTCATAGGCCTTGAAAAAGACAAAGTGATGTCATGCAATGTCTTCAAATCTTGTAATAGTTCTCTATCAGTTAGTCATTGTCTTAAAACATTTGCTGCACTATGAGCTAAGATAAGAGCTAAGAGCAGGTGAATTATAAGTGAGAAATTAGGGGCTTGCCATGCAATTATGGGGATCAAGTTTATACTTCAGAACCCATGTAAAATGATAGGTGCACTGGCATGTGCTTATAATTTGAGGACTAGGGGCTGGTCAGTGGATGGAAACAGGAAGATGTGTGTGTGTGTGTGTGTGTGTGTGTGTGTGTGTGTGTGTGTGTGTGTGTGTGTCTTTGTTTCTGTATGTGTGTGGCGGGGGGATTCTGGCCAGCCCACTTAGGCAAATTGATGAGTGCCAGGTTCTCTAGGAGACATTGCTTCAAAATATGGATGAAAATGAGGTTCCGCATGAGATCTGAGTCAAGGCAGTAAGATAGGGAGCAACACAGAAAGTCACTTCTGGCATACAAATGACTGCACACACACGCATGCGCACCACAAGCACATGTGCCTATACCTACACAAACAAGCAAATGAAATGTGTGAGCAAATAACTGAAAGTGGAAAATTAATCTCTCAGCATCTAATAAAACATGGCAGGCTGAATGCAGGCTTACAGCTTGGATTTGCTCCAAATCTACTAAAATAGGAGTAGTATGTCATAATCACAGAGATAAAAAGAAAGGAAGTCATGACACATGTAAGAGAGTACAATTTTTTAAGACGGCTTACCCAGAGAGAAAAAGCTGAACAGATGTGCTTATTGATAAGAACGAATATATGAAGCATGGGATTAAAACTCCACATATATAGATCTATTAATACACTAGCTGCTTTGCAAAAATGGAAGTGATGAGATAAGAGAATGAATTGGTGAACCGACTGAAGTTTAGTTAAAGGTTGCTTTCATATTTCTGAGTTACCCCATCAAGCCAACCCAGTTTTCAAATCCTACCTGGAACCTAGAGATTCATTCTGTGGGGACGCCAAAACTCAGGTCCTGCTTAAATACGTGAGATGAAACTACAACACTTACAGCACCAAATGCAATCTCCTCTTTGGAACTTTGGGCTCAATGAAACTCTGACATGACATCAAAAGCAGAACTTTTGAAAATAAGAATAAGTTGGATTAACCAAAATTACAGTTCTGGTCCTCAATGGAAAACATTAAGAAAAACAAAAACAATCCAACCAACAAACAAAAGAAAAACAAAGCAGTTCAGCTAATATAGGCACTTGCCTCCAAGCCCGAAGATCTAAGTTCAGTAATGGAAATGCACATGACAGAAGAAGAGAACTAACTGGTCCACAAATCTCCCTGACTTGCACAACTGAGCCCCTGCCTCCCTCTCTCACCCAAATGCGTGCACACACACACACACACACACACACACACACACACACGATAAATGAATAAATATACTAAAAATTTAAAGACAATTCAAGACAAACTAAAATTATGAATAAAATAATTATGCATCATATATCTGATAAAGAATTTCTCGTGAATATATGAATTTTTCCAAATAACCTTGTTTAAAAAATAGAATACTTGAACAGATGTTTAAACAAAACTATATTCAAATACTTGATTTAAAAAGTGATAAAAGAGCAAAAATTAAATGGGAACAATCTAAATAAGTGTAAAAGTATCAGAAAAGTGTATTTGAACATTTATGTGTGTTTACAAGTATGTATTACCTACTCATTATCACTTATAAAATATCTATGTAGAAATGGTCACCTAATATCTAGCCATATAATTTCATAATAATAATTTTAATAAAGAATTAAATATCATAATAACTTACTTTTCAATTAAGCAAAATTTTTAATAAATATACTTTGAAATATTCAACCATGCTTTTTTTGTTTTACTTTAAACGATTAGGAAATCAAACAATCTAATTTTTTAAAAGTCATCTATGGCTGGAATCAGTTCTTTCTTTGAAAGAGAAAAGGTACCTTTTAAGGCTTGTCTTTTACTTTTAAACTATTCATTTATTTACTTGACTATTTACTTGGCTAGCCTTGCAAATCTGGTTTTAACCCTCTTGCATTTTAAAGTACCCATTGTATTTTGCCCATTTTATATTGGTTCTCTCCCAGGCAGCATCTTCCTTTCCTTCATGTTCTTCTTTCTGTCATTTTTAAAATAGTATGTATTTTGAATTTACCCTGATGATTCTTGGAATCTGCTTATTCTCAATCTGTTGAGAACTTTCTCCCCCTTCCTGTATACTGTTCTCTCTTCTCATGGAGCCTTTTCTGTAGCCTTAAAGCTAACCAAACATTTTTCTTCTAACACTTACTTCTTATTATTATTTGTCTAAACCAGGATTTAAGCATAAATAAAAACTTGAATTCAGTCAATCACATGGCTATGAATTTTTAAACATCATTCCTCTTTCATCGTTTTTATTAACACCTTTAGCATCAAAAATGGGATCCCTGCTGGTTACTTCACCACAGTGTTAGTTATTGCATGTTTTTTACAATTAAAAATGGTTTTATTTTAGATACACAGAGTACAGTTAATAAAATAACAACAGTATTGAGTAATTTATATTTGGAACAGAAAAATATGTGCAACATTTTGAATGTGGGTCATTTAACTGTTCTATCATTTATGATTTTTTCTAAAAAGGAAGAACAGAAGAAAAGAGGAAAAAGGTGTAAATTAGCATATGTTACACTGAACTTCTTTAAAAAATTTTCAGCACTTGGTATTTTGGACAGAGGCTTTTGGAAGAAATTTGTCCAGAAATAAAATTCCTATTTTTTTTTCTTTATTTGGAATTATAGGAAGAGTTCAGCATAGAAAGGAAATGATGAAGCCCCGAGTTTAATAGTTTAAAAACAGGCCTCTGAACATGGCATCTTTTTACAGGAACTGCGTGGTTTACATTGTGTTCAAGGGGACTTAGTATTGACTTTCCAGTGTGAGGAGAGATTGGACCAGCAGCCAATAAATACCACTGTAAAGAGATGCCTGGCCTCTGAGCGTTTTCAAATTCACCATTTAGAAAGACCATGGAATTGTTTTAGTATGGTGTGGAAAAAATATTTAAAGTGGGTCTCATTAAATTGGCACATATACATAGCCTTGTTATAAAACCTACAACACCAAAGGCTTTAGAAACCAATCCACCTTAACTGAAATGGAGGTATCATTAGACCAAAAAAAAAAAAAATGGTTTTATAGTCACTGCTTACTGCTAGAGAGAAAGCATCTTTTGTCTGTGGAGATAAACACATTAATTTTTATTAGCAGAAAATTCTTCAAGTGCTCCAAGTCTAAGCTTTTATTTAATAATAAGAATATTTTAGAGAAAACAAAAACTATACCTAATACAAGAATACAAAATTAAATGATTGAATGATTTGGACAACAACTTTGAATTACCCTGCTTTGAAACTACAGAGTTCACCCACAAATTACACATACTTACATAATGATGTCACCAATGATATCTACAGCTCAGTTTAACAGTTTTCTTTGGCTTACAATTAAAAATCACATTTGTTCTGTGCACTAAAAATAGACGCAAAGAGAATAGTCTTTAGATATACCCATTGTTTCTTGGCCATTTGGATAACATCAAGTGTTGAACTGGCCTGAGCATATAATTTATCTTTCACTGACAGCTGTGGAAATTGAGTAAGTTATTTAGTTCTTTGTGCCCTGATTACTTCTGTTCTAAAGAGTCTGTAATACTGCCTCATGAATTGCTGTGATGATTTAAAAAGATGTGTTGGTAGAATTTAGTATAATCCTTGGGACACATAATAAGCATTAAGTAAATATTAAATAATTTTCTCTCCAATGTCTGCCAAGAATTTTAAAATTTAAATGTATACACATACATGGAATGAAAGACTTGCATATAATCATTCATTTCAATGGAAATATTTATTATATTTATTTTAAATATTTCTTTTGTAAAATTACTATTTTATAACCATTTAGATGCTTTTCATATTCCTAAATGTGCTCACCAAATAACAAATACAGAGAGACAAACAAAACTGCAAAATAAATATTTATCAGTGAGCTACTTACACAGAGAAGCATGTCTGATATTATGTTTAAGGATGCCATTTAAAATAACGATCTCCTGGTTCCACAATTTTAAGAATACTTAAACAAAATATCTAATGTATTAATGCGTATTTATTTTAAGTGGTTATGCAAAACTGGAACTCTTCACAAAATGAATGGTAACAATAATTTAAGAGACCACCCACTTGGGCTCATTAAGTAGTAAACATTCTAAAGGCAATTGTAAACCACTAAGAAAATTAGTTAATTGAAACAACAGAGATTATATAATAAGTTTGTGCAAAAAAAATCTTATAATTATTCAATTCACATAAAGAGTTATATTTGAAAGGCAAGTTTAGATTTAACCCAGAATTTATTCAAATAAAAAAGTTATTTGGGGGTTCATAGAAATTTGAAAAAAATCTTTAATTGATTAAAATGAAGGATACATATTTCAATAATAGTTAATGTTTTGAACAGACCCATTGTAAGAAGAGTCTAGTTGCATGACTTTATGGGGTTTTAGTTTGTCAAATAAAACCTGCATTAGAAAACCACATCCATGCTTTCAATTTTATCATGTTTCAACCTTAGTGCTACTTCAGAATTATAGATGGTTTCAATTTCAATTTATATGACTATTAAATTTGCTTTGACATATATTTCTATTTTTTATAAGTTGTAAATGAAGAACGCAATAAATGAGGAGAATTATGTGTTACTAACTTTAAGAGGCATTATGCCATTTTCTTGTGTGGCTGAATAAAGGTTGTTTGGTTACAACCATGTCAACAACGTATCAAGTAAAAAGTCAATGCTATGTGATTTCTGCTCAAAATGCTAGGATACAGCCAAAGCCCAGTGGAGCATACTCAGATCTTGGGTGAAAAGAGAAGACTCACAAGTTTGAGGCTAGCCTGATCTACATAGTGACTTTCAGGTTCAGTGTGGCCTCACAGAAAGACTGTTTCAAAAAGGAAATACGTGTGAAGACTCACAGTAGTCAGGAAACTCAGAGGAGCCCCTGGGGGACGGTGGTAAGGTGGGGAAGATGGAACACAGTGATATAAAGGATTAAAGGGGAATAATGGAAAGGGAAGGGTTAAATGGTGTAAGGGATAGAGGGCCTGGTAGAGGAGGGGATGAACACGGGAAGTGATGAATAACACTAAAAAGTTTCTGAAAAACCACAGAAGTTTCCTAAAACATAAACATACACATATAAAAGAGTTTCAATTCACTTACCCTACAGTGGATAACAATGCCCTACTAGACACCACAGACTACAAAATAAAATGCACAATGCTGGAGATGGGCTGCCTCTACTAGAGTCATTGGCCAGTGAGGCCCTAACAACCCCCAGATAGTACAGCCTCTTGTTATTACTCTTCCTTACACTCCAGACTCTACTTGAGTCATAGAACATGGATAAATCAAACTGGTGTTGAAATGGGAACTCCATCCTCCTGGCTAGCTTTCAAAGTGCTGGGAGATGTTAATACACACTATCAGAGGAGAAAAGTGACCCATAGTCTCCAGCTGTGAACTCTGGGAGCTGCAATAATAGAGGCTTGGCAAGATATGACCAGTGGTACAACAGTGACGTGAATGTGAGGGAGGGTACCAAGCTACTTCCTGATTATACTTAAGGTCCACTTCCCCAAAGAGCCTGGCACCATTATCTGGACTAAGAACCTGGGGCTAGGCAGGTCATAGGCTCTAGGAGAGAACCTATTACTGTTACTCTGCTAACAGGACACGGTGTTAAATGTACTCCTGATGACTTCTCTTTATACCCATAGATTAGTATAGCCCTCATACCTCATCAAAGAAGCTTCTTTTTTCAGCAGATGGCATTTAACAGGGAGACCCACAACTCATCGAAGTGCATGGAATAACTGACTATGGAGGGTTCAGCCCTAAATGAGACACCGAGACTCAGAAATCATCATAAAAGAGTAGATTAAAAAAAAAAAAAAAAAGAGCAAGAGGTGGTAACTGACTAGAAGGAAATGCTGTTCTCCTGAAACAACAGGGTAAGTGGCACACTTGAAGTTGTGACAGCATGCACAAGACCCGTGCAAGCTCAAGCCAAATAAAATCCCAGAACAGAAAGAGGAGAAGGTCTTTAGGACCTGCAGCTGATGAGTCATTAGGCCATGGATAGTCGCTGGGAGACAGAGTCAGTTTTCTTTAAGGGCACAGACCCTGGTATGGAAGAGACTCCAATACATGACCACACACCTGAGTACACAGCCAGAACTAATTGAACTGGATGGGTTTTTAGAGTGAAGCTAGAAGGCTGGGTAGGTATGGAAAAGAAGGTGGATCCATGAGGTGTAGGAGGATGGAAGTAAATACGATCAAAGTACAGTGTATAAACTTCTCGAAGAATTCATAAAATAATTACTTCTATCTAAAGAGTCAAATACCAGGCTTTAAAAGACAAAATTTTAAAACAAACAAACCAAAGCAGCCATAAGCGCTAATATAATAAGCCAGGCAAAAGACAGCAATAAACTACAACTTGTCATCAGGAATATTTTGAAATCATTTAAGAAATAAAATAATTACTCAGTTGACGCTTTCTTCATGCCAATCTAATGGGAAATTATACTTTGAAATTCTGGAAATATGCAATGAACAAGTTGGCCACAGTGAAGTCTGTATGGAGCCTTCTCTGGGTCAAAATTCAAACTAAACTAAATTGAAAGTATGGAGAGTTTAATATTAGATCTGGAGGCTGAGTACTCATCCAGTGAGCACAAGACTCCGGGTCTCCTCTCCAGAACCACAAAAACAGAAAAATAAAAACCAAGAACAATGTCAATCATAGTATCACCTTCTGAGACACATCATATAACATTTAAGTGCTGTCTTTTCGGGTTCCACCTATCTTTGGCACTTGATCTTTTATTTATAGCTTGATACAGCAAGGCTAGTTTCCCAAGAAGTCAGTCTCCAGCTCATTCCATACACAGGGGGACAACCAAGAAGGTCCGCTTGATGCTCCACTTGGTTCTTTGGGAGTTTTGTGGCAGAGGCTGTAAAGTCAGTCAGGTTAGGAGCATGCCCAAAGCATGAGCTCAAGATTGTTCGAGAACATGGAAGAAAAAACCTTCAATTTGTTCTCACATAGGCGCTTGGATAAAACTCTGCCTTGCTGAATAAAACAAATATTTATTAGATTTATAGATGATTCTGGTTATCTGTATAGATGGCATCATCCAGGCATTTCAGACTAACAAAATAACTGCTACAGAGAAAAAACTGAATACACCAATTACCTAAGCAAAGGTAGATCATCTTCGTCGAGAGCTCAGGCATTTAGTTTTCATTGTGTATTAAGCAGTTCTTTTGTGAGACTGGAACTGAATTAACACTCAGGGGTTGAAACAAGTGTCTTGGCAATCAAGGTAAATAGCAAGTACTCAACAAATGCATGCTTGTATTTTAGTGATTAACCTATCAATTGATGAGGTTGAAAAGAATTGTTCAAATCTGATTAAAGAAAGAAAAAGGAAAAAAATAATGAAAAAAGGGAAATCAAGCTAAAGGATGCTTTACATTCTAAATTTGCAATGTCATCATCCAGTATTTCCTGCACAATCTATCGTCTTGGTCACCTGAATATCCACGTCCTTATTTTCAGATTAAGAGCTCTGGCTTGTTTGTTTGTCTTTCTATTAAACCATTGTTTTCTAGTAACATTATGTAACATATGGAGAGTTGCGTTCAATTGACTTTAAGGCCTAATATTGGAGCAAGAAAAAAAAGTGCTTGCACTAATTCCAAATGATTTAATTGTCAGAATAATGGCTTGGCTTATGTAAATCACTTCCGTGCCCCAGGCAGTGGCAGCTGTGTAATCGGCTGTGATGAAGATTGTATTGGGAGACGGCACAGGCACATTAAAGCTGGAGAAATCTGGGCTGGAGAGTCCACTTTGGGGCTTGATTTATCTGCTGTGGTTATCTTTAGTATCATAGCCATTGGGAAACTGCCAGAAGCTACTGAAATATGCTGTGTATGTGGTACCTCAGATTCTTAGTTCCTAATTTAAAGCTAATAGAGTACACAGTGTTCTATACAATCTACAATATATTATGCTGTGGCTAATAAAAAAAAGATAAAGTATAACCTTTGCTTGGAAAGCCATTTAATGCATGTCATAAATTAAAATGTTTGTTTTGAGTATTGCTGAATGGATTGTTCATTAGAAAGAAAACACTCTGGACTGAAACCAAGATTTACTCAAAAGAAGGAAAAGCAAATTATATCTATCCACGCTATGCAGTGC
Source organism: Peromyscus maniculatus bairdii (assembly GCF_049852395.1). Taxonomy (NCBI): domain Eukaryota; kingdom Metazoa; phylum Chordata; class Mammalia; order Rodentia; family Cricetidae; genus Peromyscus; species Peromyscus maniculatus. The sequence goes on from NC_134868.1 coordinate 19,747,602, forward strand.
CTTGGCATTTGCCATGTTTAGAAAGAAACACTGAATGGTACACCATTAAAACAATTACCTCTACTCATTTCTTTCTCTTCTGCTTCCTTCTACATGGTACCTGTGTATGACTTGGGAGGAATATCAAGGGTTTGGAATTACATCCATCTTAATTCAGACCCCACGTCTTAGACCAGTCTTAAATCTATGCTCAAATACTATGAACAATCATTTTAAAGCTCAGCTTTATCATATTTAAATGGGCCTCACCACAAAAATCTTTTGGGCAATGCTAAGGACTGAAACGCGTGGTACTCAGAATGGTGAATCACTACGGCCACCCATTCACTCAGGCATAACTTTTAAGTTGTAAAACTATGAACAGCAACTCTCCTCCCAGTCAGTTCTGTGCAAATCTCTCTGAGATTTGCAATGTAATATTTGCCCACAATGATGCAAAAGGCCGAGTATTAATCTCATGTTACGAAATAATTACTTGCCTAGCACTGAACCAGAGTATGAATACAACAGGTGCATAGCATCTCCTAATTTGAGACCGGAGCAATACTGAATTACCATGATGGCCACCGAGATGAGTCAAGCTCCGAGGGGGGCCCGGTGAGTGCTGGCTCAGTGGCACAGGAGGAACTGGACTCTGAAAGCCAGATATACTCCGCAAAAGAAGAGAAACCCAGGGGAGCCAGGGGAGTGACTGGGTGGAAGGGAACAGCAAAGGTAGACAGAGCAGTTCTGCTGAGCACCATGGGGGATCCTCCCTGTACATTCCAATGTGGCATTCCCTGGGTCTGCTGTTCTCCTTGAAATGAATGAAGGCAGAGCAGTTAATTTTCAAAACATCCACTTTTATGTTGATAATACACAGCAGTCAGAATATTGGGGACAAGAAAATCCCTATTCAAGTATGCGGCCTCAGATTGGGTGTTTTGCTCATTAATAAGAATCGATATCCAATAAAAATTGTACAACAGAATCATAAAATATGGTTAAGTGACTAAAACTCTTGTAATGACAACAGATTTAAGATATGGTTCTTCATGTACAATTACGTGATTGTTATATATAAATTATATGCAAAATGTAAAAACTGTTTTATCATATACGTTAAGAACGCCTATTTTAATCACATATATAAGTGCTATGTATATAACAGTATATATAATAATGCTTTTATAGATAGACACCAAAAAACATGTCTGATGATATTGATTATAAATAACTGGCTTAAAAGTCCCCAGTGAAAATCAAGGCTAGTTTACCTATTTTGCACATAGAATTATGACTATATTGAGGCACTTAATGATGTATGCTATTTATTGAATTTTAAAACATTTATTCTACAAGCTAAAAAATATAACCTTTCCAAATTCTTCACAATATCCCCAATAAAGTAAATGTGGGATAAATACCATTTAACCTAAGGTCGCAAAATCTCCATCCTACACTTAATTTTGTTTATAATGAAGTTCACACAAACGTATCAAAGTTCTGATTTCCAAAAGCTCTAGTCTTCCTTCTAAAAAAGGAAACTAGCCACAGGTATGGAATTGTAACTGATAGAAGCTGTGCTGTTCTGTTTGTTTGGTTCGGCTATGTCAGGGTTGATTTGGCTTTGGTGCTGAACTCATGGCTTTGTTTCATGCTAAGCACATGATAATTCTAAACCATATTCCCAGTCTGTTACTGTATTTCAAAGGCCATAGTCATATATTCCCAAATGCTCCACCCGACTCAAAACTTTTCATGTTTACAACATTAACAAAACTTGAATCTGGGAAAAGGCCCATTCTGAGAATGAAATGTCTCCTTGTGTTGACCATGTTTGACTGCAGTTAATCTTGCACACTGATTCTTGAAAACCCGCTGGCTGACCATGAAGTCACTGGCCATGAAATTATTTTTATGAAGGCGATTGTGGCTCATTATCACGTGCAGTGATCTGGGCTCAATCACCAGTGCCAAAAAACAAAACAGAAAAACAAAGCCAACTGCATTGTTTGTTTATCAGCTGCCACTTCATAAATGTAGTTTATTGTTCATGGGGCCTTTGACCAAGGAAGTTTGTACTAGAAGGTACAGGCTGATCTGAGTGTCTGCAGAAGCCTGGACAGCTAGCACACATTTGAAAAAGGAAAGTACCTTATTTTCTTATAAATCCTGCAATGCTCATGACTAAAATTTCATTATGACATGAGAATACTCTTCTCTTAAATTAAAACAAAAATAAATGACTTCGTTCTTTTGGAAACTCTAGGTCCAAATGAGAGGTAATAGAATTAATAACTCTAAGTGCAAAGTTCAGTGAAAAATGCCCTCAGGACTTCCAGACATGCTATAGCATTCAGCAGCTGAGCTGTCAGCAGGCATAGCGTAACATGGCAAACATAATTATCATCTTTAGAGATATGAATATTTTTTATTGTTTTTCTTGACTAGAGTCAGGGCTGCCTATTAATACATGATTATTTTATGCACTTCAAGCTGGAAAATGTCAGAATATATAAGATGAAGTCGAAGTTTAAAGAGAAGTTATGTTCTAAGTCGGTGACTAAGCTGTAGAGAAAAACACAGACTCTCTTCCGTGATGATTCTCCTCTGGAGCCTGAACTACCCACGCTCTCTGACGTTAGTGGCGCAATTCCGAAATGGCCTTTTATCTCGAGCTGCAGTGTGCCCCTGGAGAACTTCTGTCTGAGTGGACAGTTTCTGACAAGCTTCCTCCACCCACCTGATGAAACAAAGTACAGATTAAGACAGTGACAGAAGGCCCTGGGTCATACCCTAGCCACTTATCCTCATTTACGTCTGAATGTCACTGCTTCCTTGAGTACTGAAGACATTTTATCATTTCTGCTGTGAGTCATCCAGTTGCCCAACTACTTGTCTTCAGAACCACTGCTGCCACCTTCACCCTGACAGTTACTCTAAAACCTGTGATAAACGTGAGCACACACAATCACAAACACACGCTGTTTAAAGTATAAGTTCGGGCCCCTCTCTTTTAACTCTGACTTATGAGTCTTAGACAGGTTGGTGGGCAAGCGTTCCATGTGACACGAGTCTCGACAACATTCACTATGTAGTGCGCTCTACTGGAATCTGCCAACAACTGTGGGTTATTTGTAGGCTCTGCTGCCAGCCTAGGGAAATGTCAGATCTAGTTCCAGGGACAATCATGTCAACTAGTCTCAATAAATGTACACACAACCTAAATAACTTTGTTTATCAGGGAGGGAGTCACGGGAAACAGAGTGGAAAGAGTTCCAAATTTATCACAAGCCATAAATATGAGGTCCTGCTAAAGCTCTGTCATGGCCTGTAGTAGAATCATTTTAAGGTGTGTTACTTTTGCTTATGTTGCATCTGTTTAACTCTGTGAAGCTGTGTTACTGTGCCTGTCTAAAACACCTGATAGTCTAATAAAGAACTGGCCAATAGCAAGGAAGGAGAAAGGATAGGCGGGGCTGGCAGGTAGAGAGACTATATAGAAGAAGAAATGTGGAACAAGAGAGGAGGAGCCAGAGAAGGAGGAGGACATCAGAGGTCAGCCACCCAGCTACACAACCAGCAATGGAGTAAGATTTACAGAAGTAAGAGAACGGGAAAATCCCAGAGACAAAAGATAGATGGGATAATTTAAGGAAAGCTGGCAAAAAACTAAGCCAAGCTAAAGCCAGGCACTCATAATTAAGAATAAGACTTGCATGTGATTTATTTGAGCAAAAACCTCCAACAACAATGGCCTACTTGGGTATGACCTAGGCCCTTGACAAACACAGTATGGTGTCCAATTGCAATTGCTGTGTTTCAAGACAAGGGGATAACAATTGCAGCAAGTCGGGCTGTCTACTGTATTATTAATGGCACTGTGAGGATACATACGCAGCATAGAAAACATAAACAGAAGATGTAACATCATTTTGCATGCACTCACTGTGATGACCTGCAGAAGACATGTTTTCAATTACTCAGTTTATACAATCAGAGACAGTGTACAAAGACAAAACATTGGTTCAATGTAAGAAATGGTTTCCTGAGATGCAGTGCTTTCTAATCTGGGAGTTTTCAGGAATGTAAGGTGGAGGGGTGAGAACAACATATCAGAAGGTAAGTAACTTGTGAGAGGCAGTAAGGAAGGTATCTGGCCGGTGAGTTTTTATTTATTAGTGCCTTTTTTTTTTGTTTAGTTTTGTTTTTTTCACCATTTAAATGTGACAAGCAGGGTGCACAAAAATATCTTCTGCCTGCTTTAGATAAACCTGTGCTGTCCATTCTCTGCCTATACTCCATCTAGGGGGAGGGAAAATTAATCCCTGCCAGGATAATAATGTCTGCCTTTTGGGAAACTATTTACTAAGAAAAACACAGGATACACTAATACCGGGATGTAAGAAGCAAAGGAGGGGGAAAGAGAAGGGAGAGGTGAGGAAGGACAAAAAGGGATGAAGAGAAGCAAGGTTTTGTGCCTTAGGTCTAGAACACCAGGAGCCTCCCAGATGATTGTGTTGTTTTTATTAGCTTCCTGTACTGTATCGTACATGATATAGTCCTTACCAAATACTTTCAAAATTGTAACCCTCCTCTTCATAAGTCTTCCATTATCTTGTTTGAGTTCGTTACATTTTGGAAAGTTGTCCTAGTTAGTTATGGCATATGTGTAAAACCCAAGAGCCCAATAACATGTGGGTGTTTAATCCCGTGAATTCCAGTGTACGGTAAGTAACCATGGGGAAGCTGGTTGGTCATGTTAAAAATTCCCAATATCAGAGAAAGAACATGAACCATCACTGGAATTCTAAGCAATCCCAGAAATTATCAAAGGTCACCCCATGCATTAGTTATTCATGGAGACTCACAAAAGGAAAGCAGATGCCAGATGTTGATAAACTCCTGTTTTCTGAGTTTATTAACCAGATGCAGAAATTTACTTACTGCCTGAGTGCTTAGATACCATGGAGATATGCACTTTATAAAAATGCAGATAGCTAAATGGCCTCACTTGACTATTCATGATGCCGCGTGACAGTGTATACAGAACAAGGGGCAGGCTTCTGCTTCATGTTCCCATTTACATAATGCAACGCTTTGACATCATGGAAATAGATCATGGGATCGTATCCTGTTACATCATGCATAAGGTTTAGCCATGTGGTTTATATAAGCATTGAAAACAGAAGCATGGGGAAATGAGACGCACTTATAGACAAATCATGATAGATGCAAACTGAAGGTACAAACTGAAAAATGCTCTCCTCTGGTAGGGCTGTGTGTAGAAAATGAATTGATTAGAATTATTTGCTGATGTCGGTGGGTTTTTTTTGAATAATTAAAAACAGTATGATAAAGGCAAAAGTAAATGAGCTAAAAATGAATACATTATTTTTAAAGAAATACCACAATCAGTCTTCATTCAAAAAGATAAAGAATGTGATTGCAAAGCCAGTGTCAGAAGCAAAGAGTAGATGCCTTAAGTATATAAGTATATCATATATGTAACAATCAAGGTGTGCTTCATTAAACAGATTTTAGAAGGAAGCAGTTTGGGCATAGCAATAATTATGTGCTTCGATAAATCTTGAATTTACACTAATATTTTTAAGGTTTTTGTTTGTATGTCTAGCTATGTGGATTTATGTACACCACATGTAGGTGTCTGCAGAGGCCAGACAGATCTCGCAGAACTAAGGATGTAGGCACTTGTGAGCCACCCTGTGTCAGTCCTGGGAACTGACCTCAGGTCTTCTGCAAGAGCTGTAAGTGCTACACTAATATTTTCAAAGTCTTCAACAAAAATAAAAATCAATATATTAAATAAACTGAGATTGGCAAAGCCATTTAAGATATGCACAGGGTCATTTAGTGTGCATATCAGTATTCCTAAAAATTTTACCATTTATCAAGACTGTATTAAACTAGCTCTGTATTGACCCCACACTTTAGGCATCATTATCCTGTGATGACATCTACAACATTTCTTTTAAGGTGAGAGAAAATCTTTCTGTACTTTATAAATAGGTCATGAGTAACAACTGTGGAGGTAAAGGATAATCACCATAATGAATGGCAAAGCAAACCAACCCAGAAGGGCAATGAGCAAATCTTGAAGAGATAGAGGGTACAACACCAAAATAAAAGACAAGTGAATAGGAGCTTTTCAAAAGAGAAAGCAATACATGTTGGAGAAAATGGGCTGTAATTAATGAAGACATATACAATAGATACTGATCTGAGCACCTGGGAAAGCCCATCATATAAAAAGATGAGCAGAGTGGATGGGAGGGAGGCTGGAGGGAGGAACTAGCAAGAGAGGAGGGAGGGAGAGGAAACTGTGATTAGGCTGAGAAAAAAATTAGTAATAAATTGATTATTAATAAAAACTAAGAAGATGAATGGTCGTTTTATTCTTAAAGAGAACATTTATCATGCAAAGCCATCATGTGATAATCTAAATTCTGTGATCCCATTAAAGACTAGGAGTATATAGAAGTCAGGGGAGACTTTGGAGATATCAAAGAGGAAAGAATGCAATGTGCCTGAATGTAACCAATCACCTGGATGACAAAGAAGATTACAGGGGGTGGACATTAGCAGAAATCCTGGAACAGTTTTTCTCCTTGCAAGATCATTAAAAGATTGAAGCTCTTGGAAAATAAATGCAAAGGAAAGACCAACTGTGACATACACTCTGTAAAACTAAATTTAGGTCAGTCTTTTAAATGATTTTTACACATAGTAGCAGTTAAGTAGTAAGACAGGCTGAAATAAAATTTAGAGCTCTTAACTAATCAAAAATATTCCATGACAAGACATACTTCTTTGCTTTAAAACAACTGAATAGGTCTTTTCAAAAATTTTGAATAGTACATTTTATGAGAACTTATGGAAAATGACAATAGATCAGTAAACAGCAGATATCCACTGAGAAATTAAAAACACTGTGTGTGTGTGTGTGTGTGTGTGTGTGTGTGTGTGTGTGATATGCATATACTGACATGCTCATATGCATGCATGTGTGTGGGGGAGAGTGCATTCTCATGGATGAATGTGTATGGGAAGGCCATAGCTTAACTCTCTGTTCTTCCTCAGTTGTTCGCCACCTTACTTTCTGAGATAAGATCACTTCTCACAGAACCAGGATCTCACTGATTGGGCAGACTGGCTGACCAATAAGCTCTGGAGATCTACCAGGCCCTATCTTCCCCACAACCCAAATGCTAGAGTTACAGACCCATCCACCATGCCCATTTTTCATGTGGGTGCTGGGGACCTGAACATACTCATGTCTCCAAGCTTGGACAGCAAGCATTTAAAAACCTGTAACCCATCTCACCAACCTCAGAACTAGGTGTTCTTTATTTCTAAAATTGAATTTTCTGTTTTGAGAAAAAAAATGAAATGTAAAAATAATTGTATTTCCCAGAAGAAAAAAAAATAAACAAATCAAAGAACACAAAGAAATAATGTCCTTAAATATATTAGTCCTTATTGAAAGCCACAATGATAAAGCAGGTACATATTTAAGCCTAAGTACTGAAATAAAGCCTGAAGGGGAATGTTCACAAACTACTCCAGAATATCAGTAATGAAATGGATTTTTCACACATTGAGACGAAGGTATTCAGGATTTGTTCTAAAATAAACGGCATTATAAAGAATGACACATAAGACAAAATTACATTCACTTTGAAATACAAGTTAATAAAGATAAACTGTATATAAAATAACTATTTAGGAAGTTATTATAACACTATTAATATCATCGAGAAAAATTTTAGTTCATAATGTAAATGCACAATGTATTCCTCGGTACACTACAGAACAAGTCATTTTAATTACAAACCTACCTTAATGTCTCAAAATAGGAAAGAAGCTGTATGCATATACCCTTTGTAGGAAGCAAGCCTCTAGTAAGATCCTAGTATAGAGAAAGTTCACCAGAGATTTAACAAATTTTTCTCACAGATGTGTGTTGTGTATAGGATTGTGCATACAAGTCAAATGGTATGTCCTGTCACAAATGCTCATGAAGTCTCAAACTATTTTAAATATTCAATAATTTGTGGAACAAGAAATCTGACCATAGTACAATTATGGCAGAAATAGCTAAGTAAAATCTTCTACAAAGAAAAAAAAAAACAAAAAGAAAAGGGGAAAACATCCTCTATAAATGTTTAGAAAAGTAACCATGGATCATAGGGGGAAAATCTTCATCCAAATGAAGAAGAGAGAAGGAGGAAGGGAATAAAATCCAGAGTTTTACAATAAAAGTGTCAGTGTTTCAAATTGTCTAAGAATAAGTTTAAGATGGAAAAACATAAGATATTTATTAAAAGCTAGGAGACAGAAAACAAAGTTTAGTTGAACTCAAGTTAGAAAAAATGATAAAAATGTATTTAAACAGGAAGGCTATTAATCGGTACAATAACATAAAATAGTAAAAATATAACGTAGGGTCCAAATAACCTATTTTTTAATAGAATGCAAAGTAGATAGTTTTCTATGAGATTAACTCAGAATTAGAATTCAAAAAGGAAGAATTTTTGGATTGAAAAAAGTTAATTATGTATAGAGGGGGTAGTAAAAATCATAAGGCAATGAAACAATGAATGTTTGAAAACATATACAGCCAATTATTTTTTTAAAGAAAATTTAAGTAAAATTTAAGAAATTTCAGCTGGGCATGGTGGCTTACATCTTTAATCCCAGCACTCAGGAGGCAGACGCACATGAATCTTTATGAGTTCAAGGCCAGCCTGGTCTACAGAGCAAGTTCCAGGACATCCAGGACCAGGACTGTTATATAGAAAAACTCTGTCTCAGAAAAAAAAAAGAGGAAAAGAAGGTATTTTAATAGATAATTTACAAATCATTAATGCATAACTGATTAAAGAATTCCTTAAAGACAAGCATTGTTTCATATGGAAATATAAAAAAATGTTCACTATTGCAATAATTGAATAGTTGAAATGTTTGAATCAACCTGAATATCTGTCTACCAGAGAACATTCAGTCAGGATTTTACAGCTGATTTCTAGACATTCAGAAAAGTTCTGGGTGTCAAAAAAGTTTGGTTTCTAAAGTAAATCATTAACCATCCCCTCGAGACACACACACACACACACACACACACACACACACACACACACACACACACACCACATTGAAGAATGTATATGTGATATAAGAAAAATCCAGAAAGATGAAGGACCTGAACATATGTGGTAAACTATAAGCACATCCTTTGAGTGAAAGCTCCGGATCTGGAATCCTGGCTATGGTGAAGGAAGGGGATGAGATCTATACAGAGCTGTTCAGCAGTGTACATTCATAGCTACCATGTGGTTTTCTTAAAAAAAAAAAATACACACACACACACAGACACACAGACACACACACACACACACACATACACACATATATATGAACAATACTGTTCTGAATATTCTTTACAAGTCTGGGTTGTAAATACACAATTATTTTTGTATGTGTGTGGTGTATATGCATGTATATATGTGTATTTACATGTGTGTGTATGTATATGAGTGCATGCACGTATGTGTAGGCCTCATGTTATCATATATATATATATGACATGCACTTACACACACACACACACACACACACACACACACACACACACACACACGGTAATATAAGGCAAGATGTAAGGAATTATAGAGACCACGAAAATTTTGGGTCTTTGCCCTTTTCTATATTTGGGATATGTCACAAAAGAAAAACAAAGAGAGAAATATCACACACACTTCATATATTTCTACAAAACATGTGATGTATAATATAAAATCACTACTAAAATATTAGTAATGTGATTAAAATTTCATATAAATTGTGTTTAAATTCTTGACCTCTAGTTTCCTTGAAATGGCTACTTTATTATTCTCGATACTAGAAATAAACCTCTAATAAAACCCTTCCTCTAATAAAAATGTCAAACTGAAGATATAAATGTGCACATTTTCTCTGACTAGCAAGGGTTCTTCTCACACTTAACTCAGAAGCAATCATTTCCCCCACAGAATTGAAATAAAAGAGAAGAAGGATGCCACAGAGACTTAACTTCCAAATCCATCAGCCATGCCATTTGCTTGCAAGGTTGGTCACTGTTAGAAATGTTTCCTCGATTGTAAAATGATAACAATGTCCATGTCCTGATACAATTTTAAGGACAAAAGTACAATGTAAGGCACATTCTTTGTTCAGTGGTGCTTACATATAATTTACTGATGGAAATAAATACATGAAAATGGGTCCAAGACAGTTTGTTAGAACTGCAAGCAGCGAACCGAAGTCCTTTAGAAGGTGAAACTTCACCTTATCCACTCCTGTTGCTCGTATTTCTAGCCTGACCCCAGTGAGATACTTCTGGGTTGCAGCAGTTCTATTCCTACCAGCTGAATGCTGGTGATGCTGTTTGAAATTAAATAGAAAGCTGTGTATTGCTGTTCTGTTTGGGGCGTGCTTTGGGGAGGGACAGGAAATGGCAGTGGGTGTCAAGAATGAGCTAGAGTCTGCGCTATAAAACAATGAGCAGCAATGCTGCATGCATGCCTCGGGCTTCAGAAGAGAGAAACACCTTATGGAATTCATTAGCTGTGTGGATTCCTCAGCCATGACTCTGTGGCAGCCTGGAGGACTGCTACAAAGTTGTCAGCAGGCAACTCTTTTGGTCACTGGAATCTAGGGTGACCCTTTCATCAGAGACCATCGGCTCTTCTTCTTCTTCTTCTTTTTGTGACCCAAAGGAGTCTTTGCTCATTTTAAGATAGATGTGAAAAAGAGAAGAAAACACACACCACAATTCCACCAACATTTTTAAGCAAAGCTAGAATCCCGTCTTCTAATCCTTCCAAAGTGAAAAAGGGTTCTGTATCTAAAGTTACTACATTCATTCTCACATAAACTGTGATGGTTTTACACGCTGTAAATCCACACAGCTATTCTGATTTACAAACACCCTCATTAGAATTATAGAGCTTAGTTTCTATCTTTTGAATGTCTGACTTTGGGGACGACTTCTGCAACCATCATTGAGAGACAAACGAGATTGCATGCACGGCTTTGCCCTCTGCAATGTATTTATATATTAATTATGCAAATTAATACAACAAACTTCCAAAAGAAGCATTGCTGTCATCATCTTCCTGATGATGAACTTAAAACCAAGAGAAATGTGAAACTATCTAAGATCTAATGGAGAGTAACTAGGAAGATTCCCAACCCACTGTTGCTAACTTACAATTCAAATCCCTTCTTGTAGCTTAGCGTTTATCACTACATGAAGATATACAGAAAATTGAAGTGTTCCTTTAATTTTAAAACTACAGTTCTTTACGCTGTTTTCACTTGAGGAGAGAAGACTTTGTATCTCTGCGTTTGATTAGGAAAAATAATAGTTTCCTGGTGTTGCTAGAATAAATCACACAAGGAGAGTTGTTTAAAACAACACAGATGCATTATGTTACAATGTAGAGGTAAGACGTTAAAAATGATTCTGTTGGGGCCAAGGTGTCAATGGAGCCTCTGATGAGGGTCTACAGAAGGATCACATCTTCCCTTTCCGACGTCAAGAAGCTGTCCACATGACTTGGCTCGTGGCCTTGCTGCCTCCAAGGTCAGCCAAGATCAGGGAAGTCTGCTCCACTGCAACACTCCAAAGCACTCTCTACCTTATGTATTGAACTTAGAAGGACCCACATTATTACATGGGGCCCACCCAAAGGAAGCAGAAGAATAGAGTAGAGAGTAAGGTCAAAATTAACCATAAAAGAAACCATTAGTCAAGGAGAAAGACTAGAAACTCCTCTGACCAAGCCAACATGCACAGGACAGAGCATGTGTGAGAAAAGCCAGCACTAAGCAAATGAGCCATAAAATATTACAACCCTCTCTGCTTGGAGCCACTGAGCCTCTGATCTTTCTCCCAGTTCTGACCTATTTCCTTTCTTGGGAATGCTCTCTTTCCTAATAATGTCTTTCTTCGCCACTATCTATATATCCACATTCTTGTTCCAGACCAAAAGAAATGTGGAAATACCAGAAAGTACTCATTAGATCCCATTACGCACCTAGGGCACAGATCACAGTCTTCTCGTCTCAAGAATCTTCGCTTAGCACCCTCTGCTAATGCAGAGAAGTATTGCCATGTAGGAAATTGTTCATTATCTAGGTCATAGGACATGCTCATCTTCATGGGTCATCATGAAGTTATACAGGTAGGTTTGAGTTACCAGAAATCTCTAAGTGAGCCAGGAGTGGTGGTACACACCTTTAATTCTAACACTGGAGAGACAGAGGCAGGCAGATCTCTGTGAGTTCCAGTCAGGTTGGTCTACATGGTGAGTTCCAGGACAGCCAGGGCTATGTAGAGACACCCTGTCTCAAAAAAATAAAAAATAAAAAAAATCTATCAGTGTGGGATGAGAGTGAATAAGTAGAGAAATACAGAAAAGTTTAGTGTTACTGATACATTCTGAAGAGGTGTGTTAGGACTTTCTCTAACTAAGTATGGGGTACGTGCCTATGATACAAGCACTTAGTAACCTGGAAGACTATGAGTACCACAACACCTTAGGTAACATAGTGAAACAGTGTGTGTGTATGTGTGTGTGTGTGTGTGTAACTTTTTATAGTATTCCTACAATTCTTAATACAGATTGTCTTATCATCGACATTAATGTATGCATTCACATAAAAGCCAGTTTACTTAGTAGACTGACTATATTCTATTGCTACTGTTGAATTTAAATACATTAATTTAATTAATTTAATCACCCTATATTTGATGATTAGCTACTCTCACCTGCTGTTCCTAATCCATGCAGATGTAAACACTCACAGATGCATACAGATTGCCACACAGATGGGTAGTTAAAAAGTTAAGAAGCTGCCTCCGATAATATGTTCATGTCCTTCCAGTTTCAGCAAGCTCCAACTTCCAGCATCATCATCTGCATTTTGTTGCTTGAGTGTCTCTCTTACTGCCAAAGTTCATGATGCCTGTTTCATGCAGGATGGACATTTTGGGGATTAAAGACCGTAAAACAGCCCTTGGCTGTTTAACCAGTGGCTAACATGAACTGGTGAATAAATTTAAACACTTCAGTCCCAGAACTTTCAGTCCGGATTTCACCTAGGCACATGTTCCACACCATCTTCCAGAGATTCCCCCACAAAATTAAGCCTCGGGTTCTCTTAGTGGAAACCCTCTCCTACTCTGTCCCACTTTGTCATCTCCTTGCCAGATACCCTGGAATCCCCCCCCCAAAAACTCTTCCTTCAAATATGGCTCAAAGTTTACTTCCAGGAAAAATTTAAACTAAGATAATCACAAATATCTATAGATAACTCTATGACTGACTGATATGCTATGCAACTTCTAAATGGTAATACATGCACATGTGATCAGATTTCCTCATTTTCTTCTACTGTTCTTTGCTTGCGTGTGTTGTTTTGAGACACAGTCTGACTATTTAAACCCAGGCTGGCCTTGGTCTGGGGACCCTCTTTTGCTTCCACCTCTTCACTGCTGAGATTACTGGCATGTGCAACCATGTGCAGCTGCTCTTTTGTGGAGCTCAGCATGAACCTAAGGACTTAAATGTGCCTGGCAAGTATGTTACTCAGATATTCATATTGCCTTAGTCCATTTTTAATGTTATTGAAATCTACTTGACTGTGGCTAATCTATAAAGAACAGACATTTATTTAGCATATAATTTTGAAGGTTAAAAGACAAAGATCAGATAGTCCCAAGGGGTGTCTTGTGAAGGCCTTCTGGCTAAGCCACCCAATGCAGCAGATGGCATCAACATGGCAAAGAGTTCAAATGGAGAGATAGGAAGGGGAAGCGTGAGGAACAGGAACCAGGCTCACTGCTAAAGTACAGCCTGTTCCTGTGGAAACTTAGTCAGCCTTCGAGAACCATAATAGTCTCTTCCAGGCGTAATACTCACCTGAGCTAATCATCCCTTAGTGTGTAACAACAGTGCTGAGATCAAATTCTGACTGTCACATGACACTTATTATATTAACCTAGGTAAATTGTTGATTTTTACAATCTATTAAATCATAATAATGACATTAAAGTTACAATGTTATTCCAAGGTCTTATAAAAGTTTGCTTTTGAATAAAGATAACTAAATGTTTAGAGATCTGTTAACATCAGAAATCATTTTAAGCTGTGAGTGGCATGTGTCAGTAAACCTAACAGAATTGGGAGGGTTTCAAGGTTACACAAGAAGTTTCAGGTCAAGTTCAATTATAAAGTAAGACCCTGTCTCAGAAGAGAAAATGATATGAAGAAGGGAAGGAAGAAAAATATATTTCAGTCTATATTGCGAGCATTCAGCTATACACAGCTATGAATAAGAAAGAAAAGCTTTGAAGGTTTTTTTTATAAATAGAGAGAGACAAAATCAATTAGGGAATGTGCAAATAAATAAATAATCAAAATGATTCTGGAAACAAACAGATGACTGTAATAGGAACTTGGTGGTTAGTTTGGAAGAGAAAAAGAAAGTATACCCGCCTCCCACCCCCAAGGAATTGGCATTGAAGCTGGAACCTCAACAAAAGGCAGATCCAGCCATGCTCATCTAAGGAAGAACATTCCAAACTCTCAGAAAAGAATGCGATTACAAAAGAGACAGAGAAAAAGCAGCATTCTTCTGAAAATGGTGTATGTGGCATCGTGGTGGGAATAAAACTCACAGAAGTTCTTAGTGCTCAAAGCAGGATGAGTTGTATTCTCCATGGTGGTAGCGTATGTCTAGGGTTGGTGTTACTTCACAATTAGAGAAAAATTCTGTCTTCTGTGGACAGATTTGACTTGAATATGCAAAGGAATGAAGGGAGGGAAAAAATGACCACTTAGATTTTTCAGCAATCATGAGAGCAGGGCAGGGCATGATACTATCCCAATCTAAGAACAGCAACAGTTGAAATGTATGAAATACATGGATTTAAGACACATTTTAGAGAAAGAGAAAAGCTGACTAACTGATAGATTACTCGAGGGTTTCAGGCAATAATATTAAACAAAAAAACTAACGGTTTTCATAAATTCATTTTAATTATACACACACACTCAATGCCTGGCATTTAGGAAGCACCCAGTAAATGAAATGGAAACCAGGTATGGACAGAAAGAGAATTAAAATATAAACCAGTTAGCTGAGAAAACAGGGTGAGTGTACACTAATAGGCAACAAAATAAGGTCATCGCTGCATGCCCTCCCCTCATGATCTCAACGTCCCTCACCTGTAGTATCTATCCTCTCTCTCATCAATTAGATTCCTGGAGCTCAGCCTGGTGAAGAGCCACGCTAGTGGAAGCCCATGAACTGTGGACTGGTGGCTGTGGAGTCCCCCATGGGACTGCACTAGGCTCTCTGGATACGGAAGACCATTGTTTGGCTTGAACTGTTTGGGGGGCACCCAGGCAAGGGGGTCGGGATCTGTCCCTGATGCATGGGCAGGCTTCTGGAACCTGGTGCCTGTTGTGTGACACCTTGCACAGCCTTGGTGCAGTGGGAAGGGGCTTGGACCTGCCTAGGTTCAGTGTGCTGGGTTCGGCTGATTCCCCATGGGAAACCTTGATTTGGGGAATGTGGGGATGGGGGGTAGCTTTGGAAAGAGTACTGGGGGTGGGTGGGAGGAGGGGGATTGTGGATAGTATGTGGAGTGAGTAGAAAATTTCATAATAAAGAAAAATGAAAGAAAAAAATAAGGTAGTAGATAAAACAATTATTTCTTAACATATTTTTTTCTCCATGACGATATCCATAATCTAGGTCCATCTAACTAGGTTGGTTCTTTTTGTTGTTGTTGTTGTTGTTGTTTTTGTTTTTGTTTTTGAAGACAGAGTTTTCTCTATGTAACATTCTTAGCTGTCCTGGAACTCACTTTGTAGACCAGGCTGGCCTTGAACTCACTGAGATCCACCTGCCTCTGCCCACCCAGTGCTGGGATTAAAGGTGTACACCACCACCACCGGCCTAAGTAGGTTGTTAATGTTAAATCTACAAAAAGCCAGCAGTGTGGTGATGGTGCACACACCCAGGCAGATCTCGGAGTCTGAGGCCAGCATGGCCTACAGAAAAAATTCCAGGACAACCAGGGCTGCACAGAGAAAGCCTGTCTTGAAAAACAAAACAAACAAAGAAACAAAATCTATAAAAAGTGACACATATGACACTAGTCCTCAATGTAGTACATGTTAATTGTGAACTGAATAGGTAATAGTCACTATGAACATTAGAAGATGTGAGATCCCTGAATCTGTGATTATATGAACACAGACACTATTTATATTACAAGGCACTCCATTAAGAGTTTGATCTGTTAACAACTATGACAAATAGGCACAATCAAAAGCAATGCTTACACTATCAATAATATATATATTGGTTCAACCATAGGCAACTGAATTCTAATGTAAATTCTAAAGTACACATTAGAGAGATTAATGAACCCAAAATGCTACCCTCAACACACACATTACACATATAATACCTGTTCCTCATCATCTTGTGATCAGTTTTTAAATGATCTCTCTTCTTCTGAATATACCTTTTGCTGCCTTTCTTCATAGCTTCCTCAGAGTCTAAACTTTTTCACATTTCCTTACTATATGATTATTCTTAATTTTGATGGGCAGCAGGCCTCTTTAAACAACACGAAACTATCACTAACCTAATGATTTGGCACCCTGGCAGTCTTTGTTAGGACAACTTACATTCAGAAAGTCTATAGAATCAATGTCTTTTAGGAAAAGATTGTCTCTTTTTTCCCTTTGTTTCCATCGAGGTGAATGTACAACCTCACTGAAAGTTTTTTGTGTTTCACAATCTGAAACCATGTAGTCGACATCTCAACATTTTCTTATGGTAAACATCCACTCAATAGCATATGCTTGTTTATTACAACAACCTAAACAAAAAGCGCTCACTCAAATGGAATGTAGTGAATGGACAAGTGTGTGATTAATGACTACACAGCTGAAGGCTCATTTTGGTGAAGAAATCTTTTAACTGTCTCTGATTTTCTTCGTAGGTTTTATTTTCTAATCATCCTGAATTCTGATGCACCATATTGCCTTGCTGCTATACCAACTGAACATCAAAGTTTCAGCATGCTTCCCAGCACTAAACTTGTATTTAGATGAACAAGTACCAAGCATCAATCACAGAAGACAGTCATGAGCATCAGGGCATGCACAGTTTTAGTCTTGGCAGGTGGTACTAGAAAACGTCCATCCTGACAAAAACTAAACTAAATGTGATTATCCATCTTGATCCTCGTCGGGAAGGATACAAGGTGCATCTGTCAAGTTAACATCATTCTGAACTTGGTGCTGTGCTTGGCAGGGTAACTTATTTCCAGGAAATGCATTTCTCTCCCAAATCTGGTTGTTAGTCTATGTATACAGTTTATAACTTATATGCAAAGACAGAGCCCTTTCTGTAATGGCCACTTCTTACTTTGTGTAGAATTTAAATACCAGACCTCAATGCTACCTGTGTTGTCAAATGTTTTTCTCTTGTCAGGCTCATGTTCAAATCCTTTTCTACATAGCCACCATCAAATGATCATTCTTAGAAACGAACTAGCCGTGACACAGGGGGAGGGGCTTGGACCTGCCTCAGCTGAATGGACCAGGCTTTACTGACTCCCCATGGGAGGCCTTACCTTGTCAGAGGAGGGAATGAGGGGTGGCTTGGGGGGGGGGAAGGATGGGAAGAGAGTGGGAGGAGGGTGAATGTGGGGTTCGTATGTAAAATGAATTTTTAAAAAAATTTCCTAATAAAGAAAGAGAAAAAGAACTGAACCAGGCTTCTTCGAAGCATTCATCCTCAATTAAGACTTGCTCAGCTCTGTGCTGGACTCCTGAGCTTATGTCATCCTGAACACGGCCAATAGTAACAGAGCTAAGGGGAGGGGGCGATGATTCAGTCAGGAAGGCACTAGGGGCACAAGCAGAGGACCTGAATTCAGATCTCCAGTACCCATATGAAAAGCTGGGCATGGCCCATACCTGTAATCTGAGTGTGGAGAAGACAGAGGAAGAACACTAAGGCTTACTGGCCAGCCAATCTATCCAATCAGTGAGCTCCTGGTTCATTGAGATATCCAGTCTCAAGAAACAATGTGGATAGCATTTTGAGGAAGGTACCCAGTACCAACCTTTGGCTTCTGGCTTCCAGAGGTATGCGTAACTGCATGGACACATGCACATGCACATGCACGTACGTATGTACACACACACACACACACACACACACACACACACACACACTCACACACACCAGAGTAGCAATCACTCATTTATAAATCAACTAATCTTGAATTACATTTAAATGCCTTTTTAGAATTTCCCACTGAAAGGAATAGGACTTTCTGCTAAAAAACTATATTCCAGTTATCTACCTTAAAGAAGAAAGCTAGTGAAAAGACCAAAAGGCAAAACTGAATCAAAAAGTTGTAAATACCCATGAAACTAAGATAACTTCCTGGAGCAAAATCCCAAAGATATACATTGTATTAGAGTGCAGCACTGTCAGAATAAAGAACCCTTATTTATTAGATGAATAGAAGAGACTAGACCTGTGTAGAAATTATTTGATTTAATCTGTTAGTTCACATAATCATGAAACACTTGTTTCAAAGATGTCATATGGATATATCTCCATAATACATTAAGATTAAATAAGAAATTAGGGAATTTAAGAAAGCAACACATCTTAATTCAAAATACAGTTGGCAAAACAACAAAGCACAGCCCAAATGGAAGCTATAAGGAGGTGTAATTTATGACTTGAGTGACAGTGTGGACAGTGAGGAGATGGGATGCTGATGTCACCGAATATGCAAATGAAAAAAACTAATCTCAGTCCCTTCCCTTTGCCCTACACAAATGCTATAGGGAAGCTATAAATATGAATGTGAGAGGAAAAGTAATCGGGCATCTAGAAAACTGTTTTCAGGACACTGGGCACACACAGATTGTTTTTATAAATGCAAGGCATAAAGTCAAAGGAAACAAGAAAAAAACTATTAAAATTAAGAGACTCTGGCTCTTAACTTCATTGCCAACATTCGTTAAACATCTTGTTTTAAGCAGGGAACAAACCTAGTGCCTCACATAGAATACACTAGAAATACAATAAATTATATTGTATTTCTATTTATTCTAAAATGATCATTATTCCTGTTTTGAGATGAATATTCTCTAGAGATGGAAAGCACGGGCCCCTTTAGACATTGAACAGATCCTGGAGGCTCAGATCAGAGACTCCAGTACTTGGGAGAAAGTGGCAACACCTGGGAAATACCTTCAAGACTGAGTCAAGAGGACTAGATTATCTGATGGTTTGAACATAGAATAAAAATGAAATAAAGAAAAACTACATGGAGTTCTACTGAAAACAATTTAATTTCCCGAAATTGAATGAGCTGGAGAAAGCTGTGTGTAGAGCAAATTTGACCAAGAAGTGAGGAGTCCATTAACTTGTTTCTGAAGGTGTTAAACATGTTAGAGTGATAATATATAATAAAGAACTGATGATATTATAAAGTTAAGAAGGTAGATTCAGACAACAATGGAGAATTCAGGAAAATTTGTAAAGTGAGAACAAGAGAAATCACTGACAACGAATAGAGATTTAAGCAAACTAATCAAGTTAATAATAAAAGTGGATATAATACAGATATTTCCATATTAATAAGGTGAAGGGGGTGGGTAGATGACTGAGCCAGTGAGATGCTTGACACACGAGTGTGAAGAGATGAGTTCAATCCCCAGTACCCAGATAAAGATGTGGCATGGTGGTATATACACTCCACCTCAGTGCTGGGAAGGAAGACACAAAAGGATACCTAGGGCTTGCTAGTCACCTATCCTAGAAAACTGTCCAACTTCAAGTTCAGTGAAAGACTTTGTCTCTAAAGACAGGTGAAAATGATTGAAGAAGGCATGGAACACTAATCTCTGGATTTCACAATAGTGTGCATTCACACACGCACATGCACATGCACACACTAATAGATGTCAAAAGAAAGAAAATCAGCAAATAAAACAAGCAACAACAAAATAAAACTAAAAAATTGTTTGAATGTATGCAGGGAGAGCCAGCAGGGAAAATGAGAAAAGGCGATTAGTGAGATAAAACACTATCACTAAATACAAAAGCTGCACAAGAAGAATCAATTATCTGTAGAAGTTATTAAACAAAGTGGGAGGGTTGTTACAGAGTCTTAACTCATCTCTCCCTGGAGCCATAACTCCTCTATCCTGCTCCAATTGTCTAGGAAGCAGTATTTCTCTACCTTGCTTTTGAAAGCTGCTGATCAACAATGGCCAACCTTAAGCTCTAGGGTCTACTGAAACTATTCGAACTAGTCAATCCCGAACAATTTAAATCTCCTACTCTTGCCTTTTCCATAGAAATGCCAATAAAGACTGTGGACTTCACTCTCCCTTCCCTCCTGATCTCTGGCACCTGAACAAAACTTTTCTTAGCATTTTCTTCAGTCTAGGAATTAACAAAACTAGTTGGGTTTTTTTGTTTGTTTGTTTTTTTTTTTTTTTTTTTTTTAAATAAAACTCACATTGAAATCTAATCCTCAGAGTAGTGGTCTTCAGGGACTTTGGAAGTTAACTAGATCTTGAGGGTGAAGTCTCATGTATTAGGTAAATACAGGTCTTGATCAAGGTTTCTACGGCTGTCATAAAACATCATGACCAAAAGCATCTTGGGAAGGAAGGTTGTTTTTTTGTTTTGTTTTGTTTTGTTTTTCCAGCTTTGAGATTACAGTCCATTATGAGGAGAAGTAAGGGCACGAACCAGACAGGAACCGATGAAGATGCTTCTTACTGGAGACATGGTCTCATGTCTTGCTCAATCTCCTTTCTTAGACCCCCTGAACCACCCACAATGGCCCATGGAAGAGTACTGCTTACTGGTTTGCTCTTCTTGACTTGTTCACACTGCTTTCTTAGACCACCCTGGACCACTAGAACTGTGAATAATAAATTTCTGCTGTACCCAGGTCTCAGTCCTAAGGTATTTTGTTACAGGGGCTTGAACAGAGTAAGACATCCTGTTACCGTGTATGGATAGAATACACTCCATCCTTCCTCTTAGACCAGTGGTTCTGAACTTGCCTTATGCTGCAACCCTTTAATATAGTTCCTCATATGGCGATGACCCCTAACCATAAAAGTATTTTCATTGCTACTTCATAACTGTGATTTTGCTACTGTCATGAATCATAATGTCAGTATCTGAGATGCAGGATATCTGATATGGGACCCTTGTGAAAGGGTTGTTCTACCCCAATGGGGTTTCTACCCACAGTTTGAGAACCACTGTCTGAGATATATTAGCATAGAACACTTGAATTGTTCCTTTTTCTGAAAGGAACAATTTCTGTGTCCTTATGTGACTGACAATGATGTAACAAAAACAGAGCCTGATGCCTTTTTTTGGACTTGGTGCCATGAAGGTCATTGATACCTATAAAAGAGTTATTTTTATCTATGGGTCCTAAGTGTGAAGTTAACAAACACAGACAGCATTAATAAACAGGTGCTGGGATGAGCTTCATTTTTTCCTGTGAGCCACGACGGAAGTGTAACTCATACTTATGGACTTAACAATTTGGCAGGCATTGGAGAAGGAACCAATGCTTTATTGGAACTGAACACAAACCTAAACCACTGTTTTAAATGGACTTCCTTGCAAAGTGCTAAGGAGCAATAGTTTGAATAAAATGCCCCACATGCACCCCAGATGGTAGAACTATTTTGGGAGGTTTTGTAAACTTTAGGAGGTAGGCCCTATATGGAGGCAGCTGGTCACTGAGGGAATGTCATTGGGATATCTTGAGCCTAGACTTTCTGTCCCTCTTTGTCTCTGCTTCCTATTTGCCATGAGGTTAAGTATAATAGAACCTGCCACGTTTCCACTGCCAGGATGCTCTTCTTCACCAAGGGTCCAGAAACATGGGATTTCTATTAAATCATGAGCTAAAAGTAGGCCTTTCCTCCCCTACACTGTTTGCATCAGATACTTTGTGACAACAATGAGAAAAACATGCATTGTCTTGCTTTCCCACAAACAAAAAGTTGTATAGTTTCTCCAGGTTATAGTCAAGGAAGCCCAGACTTAATGGGCAGAAAAACATAAATTTCCTAAGATGCTCAATTCAAACCTAGATCTGACTCCAAAGTCCATGTGATTTCAACTACCTTATGTGCTCTACTAATAGTTCAAAATATAATGATTAAAGATAATACACTTGAATTATTTGGGAGTCAAATCGAGGACCCTGTACTTAATAAAATTATTATTTACCTACTAACCCATAGTAAATAAATTCAGTAAAGTATATTCTTACAATGCTTGGGAAGAAATCCTTATTCATTAAAATAAGTCTTCAGGCAATTTTCAAAGTATCAGGCAACTAAATAGGACTATAAAACAGCAATTATGAAAATTAAAATAGAGGAAATGTTCAGTCTCTTGGATGTTAGTTGGCTGCTATACCTTTTATTGCAATGACCTCAAAATACCTAAAAGAGTTATACAAGCAAAAACCAGGTCCACTTCTCTCTGAAGCAACTGAGTAGCCTCAGTAAATATTATTGCTTAAAAATAGGAATCTGTGCTTTTAAAAAAGACCTTTTGTTATTTAAAAAAAGTATTTTACAATATATCTGGCAATTATATTTGGCTACTTAGAGACTTTCATTTCGAATTTGGCAAGTCATTTTGGATGAAAAACAGTAAATTCTAGTATTACTAAAACTGTTGTTATGGAACCAGTTTAAGATATTAGTCATCACAATGATTATTTAAAATATATTTAGCAGGTTTGTTTGGCTGCCTATGAAGTCTCTTTTACAATGTGACCTGGTATTTCCAGTGACCACAAAGGGCACTACCCCAAGACAACAGAACAAAATAAAGCCCCAAGGTAGACATCTCAGACAGGAAATAAAAATAGCACATAACATGTTTCAACTTTGATATTATCTACTTCTGGGGCCCTGTCTCTAAAAAGAATAACTGAACTATTTTAGAAACCAACACACTGTTCAGTGATTCTAAAAGATTACAGTTTAAGGTTTAATAAAAATTGTAGAACTGCACTGTGGCTGGTGAACAGTGAGGTTTGTCACGTGTGTGTGATGAGCACCTTTTTGTGCACAGAGTGGCCATTCTCACTGGACTTCACAAGTTCTCATGAGAACCATACAACATCCTCTTACTTCACACTACATGAAAAGTAGTAATATCTTGTATAATAATAGAGGGACCAGCCTCAATATTATACATCCCAGGGGCTCAGGAGAGAGAACTACTGACGGCGAGGACTATTTTCTGTAAATTGAATCTCAGCACACCGAGTTCTATAGTCCACTTGCTTTAATTCCTCTGGCATAACATCCTTTATACACAGCTTCAGTTCTGTTCTCATGTCTAGCTCCTTTCTTGCCTGATTTCTCTCTATATTTATCTACTGTCCCCTCTATGTTCTATCTTAATTCCTTTGTCTAGTTCTGCCCCTTCTAGGTTCTCATCCATCTTGTTCCTTCCCATATCATTTCCTCTCCCGTCTCCTTCTCTCTCATCTGGCTCTTCCTCATCTTCCATCTCGTTCCTCTAGTACTCTGCTGTAGCCCTTCAATCTACTTCCCTCCCATCTCAGTTTGTTCCTCTCAAGTTCTTACCCATCTAGTTCTTCCATTCTCTTCTCTCTTCTCTTCTTTTCCTGCCCTGGGAGTTCTGGTATATATACACTTACAAGCAGTATTTCCTTAGCAGTGCAAAGCCAGGCTTCCAGGGTCAAATGGAGGGGTGATAAGAATAGGCTTAATTGCCACATCCGCCAGGCCTTCTCAAACAGGTAACCTGGATGCCTAAGTCTGTTCCCAGAGAGTACAGAGGTATCTCTGATAAGGTACTTTCCTCCATCTGGTGATGGACCTGGCCGGATGCTACCAATAATGATAATTACAGGGAGGCTTGAACTGGGAGTTCTGGCTGAGCATAGCTGCCAGCACAGAAGGTTATCTAAACATTCCCAGAAGTGGTCAGGTAAGTAGCTAGAGGTCCATAAAGTTAGCAAGGCTGCAAGAAAGGAGGGGTCTGAGCTAAATTGTGTAAAGCTATTACTTAATGTCTACCTGACCTAGGCGGTGTCCCCTTGTGGAATTTACCTTAAGTCAGGAGACTCGCCTGTGGGTTGTTATCACTGTTAATCCTCGGAAATTGGGTGACCACCTGGGTGATGTCTCCTTTAGTCAGTCCACATTGTTAGCCCTTCTTAGGGAAAAATCAATTGGGAAAACTATGAAGGCACACATGATTTTCATAACAGAATACAGCTGATATATAACAAGCCAAGTAACACCAAAAACTCCTTGGGATTTGGCTTCCTCTGGAGGAATTCCCTGATTCCTCCAGGTAGTGACTTTGCCATAACCAGCTGAGTTCTTATGATATTCCTGCGGCCCGCAGCAGTAATAAGTGATAACTATGCAAACATTGCCTCTCTTATAGCAATCATTTAAACATCTTTTAAAACAGGAATCAATAGTAAATGTAAATTCTAATGTGGACACCAACAGTCCATTTTGACAGTCATACTATGTAAAACAGTTCAGAACATTAAGGTCACATAATCCAATTGCAGATGAAATTCAAATAATGTAAACGAGTCAAATCCTAGAAAGGAAATGAAGTGGGAAAATGTTCCATTTGGAAACGTTCTTGAAAAAATAGATGTTTTCATCTGTTGTTTAAGTGCTTTCCATGTCCAAGTCCCATTATCCTTGATACGTGGTCCACTTAGTGAAAATGTGTTTTACATATGGATGACTAAGAATTAGAATAATAGAAGCTGGGGAGATGGTGCCTCAATAGTTAGGAGCACTTATTCTTGAAGAGTATCTGGGTTCAGTTTTCAGCACCCACATGGTGGCTTGCAACTATATAAACTCTAGTTCCAGGGGATCTGATATCTTCTTCTGACCTCAGTGGGTACCAGGCAGATGTGTGGTAGACATATGTAATGCATGCGGACAAAAACACTTATACACATAAAAATAAATAAACCTACTTTTTAAGAATTAGAATAATAAAATAAATAGAGTTAAATATCAAGGATACTAAGGAAATAGAGAAATGTGTTCCAATGTTTCATTAACATCACAAATGCACTAAATACATTTTTGAGCTTCTGGCTTTCTTAATATCCTTTGTTAGTGGGTAAATCATAGAGTTCAAGAGGGACACACGTACATACTGTTGAAAACACATGAAGAATTCCAGAGTTCCCCAGTGGAACCAACAGTATAAGAATCCACTTGAGAGGCCGGGCGGTGGTGGCGCACGCCTTTAATCCCAGCACTCGGGAGGCAGAGGCAGGCGGATCTCTGTGAGTTCGAGGCCAGCCTGGGCTACCAAGTGAGCTCCAGGAAAGGCGCAAAGCTACACAGAGAAACCCTGTCTCGAAAAACCAAAAAAAAAAAAAAAAAAAAAAAAAAAAGAATCCACTTGAGAAAAGGAAGCATTACTTTCCTCCTTAGAGACTGCATTGCATGTGTACCTGGAGTGTCACAGTCAAAAATATAATCATACACCCAACTTGATTACTTGGCTTTTTTTGCCATAATCACAGTACTTTTCATACAAAAGCATGTAAAAACTGAGCATTCCGACTGAAGCATGCTAAGTCATGGTTCATACAGTAGGCAATGGAAGGAAATCCATAGGCATAATTAATATTGGAAAGTTTTCTGCTTTCAACTTTGTACATAGAAAATAAGAAAGTGAAAGAATGTGGAATATTCTTTGTTACAGAAAATAATGTAACAATAACCTAATTTGATTTTATTTGACTGAAACCTACATTGTTTCAGTACTTTTTGAGAACAATCGCCTTCCCAAGATTTTCCTTTCTCTATTGCTCATCTAGTTTTGACACATTAAAATTAGTGAGTTCACATCCTCATCTGTATGAATATTTCATGCAAAAATGTTCTCTGCAAATTAGGTCTGAAATCTTTTGCACATGAATAGTCATATTAATCTTACTCAAAACTCAGTGTTTCGAAAACATTAACCTTGTCTGTTATTCTAAAAAGAATGCTTCAAGATTATAAGCCACAAAAGGGGGAAATATCTAGAAATGAGCAACAAAATGCGACAAATGTTATCCATATCCTGTTACATTCCATTTCTTCCTGACAAGGAAAATTTGAACATCTTTGAAATCACTCATCCTTTGCTTCTCAGCCTATCTTGATGTTAATGATGACAAAAAGACAGTTTTGATCAATACCGAGAAGCTTTTGTCTTTTGGTTGGGGTACTACCCCCCACCCCCATCCCATCCCCGCTTCCTTAATCCTTCCTTGCAATCAGCTATACTGTTACAGAGGCATAAGAGTCCCTGCAACCATGAAAGGGGAAACAGTAAAGAAAACCACACTCATGCTAAAATGAACAAGTGAAAAAGAGACTGAACCCTAGAGCATTGATGAGATATGACAGAGAGGCCATCTATGCTGTACCGTATCTTAGCCACCCACTGAGGTTGTTTGGTTATTGTATAGAAATAAACTCCCATTTTCTTTAACGACTGAAATGCAACTTTTGTTACGTACACCCAAATCTCAATTTAACTGATCATCTAAAATTTTTGGTTAAATCGTTTGAGACTGAAATAAAATTATTTCATGGTTTTGCTGTAACTATTAAAAGTTCTTTCTAGTATCAAAGAACAGGCATATAGAAGAAAGCCTGGGAAAGAAGAGTTAAGTAAGAAAACTAAAAGCAAACTGTTAAACTGTATAAAGGCAAGGAGGAACGTGAGAAGGATAGCACTTGATCAATGAAAAACAGCAATGATTCTGTGATTTCAGCTGATTCGTTCAGATGGGGTTATGCTCAATAAATATTCATTTAAAATGCTAATTTTCAGAAACTCAGATATACACTTATAAAGACAACTTCATTTCAGACAAAAATAAATGGCAATTTAATATTCCATGCTTGTGAAACTTACATGTCCTCAGTAGATTTCTAGGGGAGAAAAAGTAGAAACCATAATCATCAATGATACATATCATAAAGTGGATTTATGCCACACATATTATGTACTTCTTAAATAATGAACACTCTAGAACTACCTAATTTACATCACTGCAAATGATTTCAATAGGGTGAATACAAAATTAAAGTTCTGGTGAATGTTTTATCTTATGAAACTCAAGAATAGTTTTAAATTTTAATTTTATACATCAGTTTTTAAGTAATATCAAAAGGAATGTGTGGTGTAGCTAATAACTGCAGAAGCCTAGACACCAAAGGAGAAAAAGACATCCTGTCAGCCCTTCAGCAACTGTGTACGGTTAGGGCAATTAGTCCATATTAATGGAGTTTGTCAAATGTTCACAGCAAACACCATGTAAAATAAAAGAACGCGAAACTAAAACTTTACCAAACAATCAAGAATCAGAATAAAATGATAGATTTTGCCAAGCATGGTGGCACACACCTTGAATACCAACACTTGGGAGGTAGAGGCAGAGGTAGGTAGATCTCTGAATTTGAGGCCAGCCTGGTCTATAGAGCAAGTTCCAGGAGAGCCAGAGATATATCAGAAGATGCTGTCTCGAAGTTTTTTTGAAAAGAAAAAAAAGATTGCTTTCCCTATAAAAGCTCAGTAGAAATGTCATTTGGTGATCTAGATTATGTCTTAAAGGGAAACACCAGAACAGGTTTTAACTAACATTGCTTCCTACAACTGACTTGATTTGTATCCTGTAGACTGCTAAGTAAGAATATCCTCAGAATCAATTGCTCCTGCTTCAGACCAGGACAAGCGATGGGGCAATTGATCTGATTTAAATAACTGATACAGTCAAAGTGCCCTAACATAGGAAATATGCTGCACAAATACTGCCACCTTAGAGGAAGTCCAACAGGCAACCAAATGGGACATGTTTGGGCAGAAGTGATTTTAGAAACATGCCCAGGAGTTCAAATGAACAAATCCTTAGCCCCAAAGAGAAATGAGTAAGTTGGAGGGAGAAGGCTTATCAAGATTCAAATCTTGAATTATTTTAGATGTATTGCTGCCTGGTCTGTGTTCTCCAGCTCCAGTTTATGACTTAGAAAAGAATTTAATTGAAAGGAATGTACCAAGTCTATAAGTAAACTATTAGAAAAATTATATTAACATATATAATATTTTATTTATTGTTTGATTTTTTTCTACATAAAAATAATGTTAACCTGAAACAATCAGTGTAGAACAGTTTGTACACATTTGGAAGTATGTTGGACAGAGCCCTTCCAAAGAAAAGGACTCTGCAAGTCACCCAGACATGCTTTTTTATCACCTCTAGACATTCTTTGAGTTTCAGAACTGCAGTTAAAATAGTTCACGTGACATCTGCAGGCTGTTGTTGACAGATGTGATAAGCTTGTAAGTCATAAACTGTGTTCCCAGCTGCTTTACATTTCACTGAGCATTCTTTCCTAAGATCCCATCTGATGACAGAGATGACACACCCAGGGTTCCCAAGGCCCATAATCAATCAGAGTTCTGAAGAGCCCAGGTGTTTTAATTATTCATTGATCTGAAGGAAATTTTAGAAAATATTTTCTTCAACTTCGTTCCTTGTCAGTTTCAAGACTTCTGAAGCAATTTTTTTCTCAAGAATTTCTTCCCTTCAAGAAGAATTGAAAAAACCTTCAAGAATTTCTCTCTCTATCCTGTCTAGTTTTCCAAACAATTAGGGCTAGCCAGAGGTTCATCTTCAGGCTAAAAACGCTTCTTTTACAATTATTTTTTAAATCATAATATAATTACATTTCTCCTTTGCTTTCCTCATCCAAACCCTACCAGATATCCTTCCTTGTTCTCTTTCAAATATGTGGTCTTTTTTGCATTAATTTTTATTGCATGTTATACTCACACACATATATATTCCTAAATATAAGCTACTTAATCAGTATAATGTTACTTAGGCATGTTTTCAGGACTGACCATGTGGTATTGGGTAACCAAGTGGTGTGCTCTTCCCTGGGGAAGATGATTTCTCCACTCTCAGCTTTCCTTAGTGGCCTGAAGTTCTTTGTATAGGGTTGAGGCCTCTGGGCTTGTCCCTGTCTAGTTTGGCATGTCTATTGGCATGGTCCTTGTTCAGCTCATTTTGGGGGTAGTTATGTTAGTGATACTTTATGGGTGTAGCTTCTGGCATTACTAGGAGACACTGTTTCACAACAAATTCCACAATCTCTTGGCTCTTGCAATCTTTCTATCCATTCTCCACAATGTCCCTCATATCTTAGGTGTGGGAATGTTTTGTAGATGTATCCATTGGGACTGGGCTCCACAACTCTGCATTATATTTGGCTATGGTTTTCTGTAGCAGTCTCTATCTGCTGCAAGAGAAAATTTCTTGACCACGCAATCTTCCAAAGAATGGAGGCAACCAACAATCCTACCCAGTGATGACTCCTGAGTCATAATATCAATGACCAGCATGGCACAATAAGCCTAAGAGTGCAGTAGTAGTGGCATGTTCACCTTTTTGATAATCAACAACTCTCTAATTGGACTTAAGACTTGCTCAGCAAGAGGGAAATCATGTCTGGTACTGGAAACCTACCTAATTACTTATTACTAGTGAAGTAACAATAATGGAGGAGAATCTACAACCACTAACTTACTTAACCAGCATAATCCTTAACAAGCTAAACATTTAGCCTTACACACATAGATAAATGTAATCCTCTCTCCTCATCAAGGAAACTTCTCTTTATGAACACTTTTAACAGTTAGAATGAGCAGAGTATGGCCTTACCAATACATACCTTTATTTATTTGAAAGCTACTATTGAGTAAGTCATCTTAAAACATACACAAAACAGAAATATAATATTTTTAAAGGATCCATCAGCTGACTATAGAAGTTGAATTAAAAAGATACAAATTATTGTAGCTTTAAGTGTCAGTACATTCAGGTCACCACAGTGTAAATTTAGAAAGGCAATCTTTCATCAAGGGCTTATGCAGTAACTATGAAAGTCTTGGTCCACATAAATGTAAAAATTATCTTTTGACACACAGAACTACAATTTGAAATTATAAAACAGTCTCTGTTTTTCAGGGAATAAAATAAGGAAACAAGAAAAATAGTTCCTTTAACAGAAAAGTGATTTAAAAAAAAAAAGTGGATAAACGCCTACTACATTTTATCAACCAGAACTAACCTATGGCAGTACTAGCTACAAGTTACGCTGAGTTCCATGACCTCAATTAGTTAGTTGAGTTCAGCTATGAGTAGTTCCAATTATTTCATTGACTTGTACAAACAAATTGAATCAGAGCCGACAGAGCAATGGCCTATGACACAACTTATCAAATTTGTGAGGAGATAAAAACCCAACATATTCATGTCCTCAGATATTTCAAAGGTGTTGCCAAAGCTTCCCAGAGGAACCTAACAAGAGAGCTGAAGCAAAATGGAAAATGAGAACCAGAAAGGACAGAGAAGACTCATCACTCCCTGGCTCCTCCCCACTCCAAGGCTAGACCTGAGCTCAAGAGCAGTTTTCTATGATGATGTTGTAGCCCAAGAATTTGGGAGAAAATGGAAAATGTATTACACAAGTTTTAGGGTTTTTTGTTTTCAGTGTCTTGTTTATATCAGAATGAACAACTCACCTATATCAAGAGTAAATATCATCCTAGTCTTAATACTTACATTTATTAAAGTGTATGTTCTTCATCAGTGTTTTATGTTATGGATAGCCTTGTTAGTCTTAGTCTAGTATTTCTTACTTTGATGCTTATTATTTGACATGTGCAGATGGGAAGTTTCAACTCTTAAAACTCTTTAATACATGAAATAGTTTGCTTTCTTGGATCTTATCGCATGGTTCCTCCAGATTTTAAGTCTTAAACACTAGAACAAAAAGGGCAATAACCACATGCTGAATCCACTGACAGATGTTATTAAGTGACTGACAGAAATACAAGGCTGTTCTTGTATGGATGGGTGGTATCTACTTCACAGGCCCTGTGTACTTAAGTATCTGGTTCCTTTGTTTACTTGAACTGATATTGAATTGCTTTTTTTTAAAGGCCTAAAATCTAAGAACTTAGGATAACTTTTAAATAAAGCTTTATTTTACTCACAATTACAGTCACAAATACATTGTATCTTAATCAAAACAAATATAAGTATAAAATAGTAACACACAGAACAGAGGACAGTGTGACTTGCATGCTGATGGTCTAGCTGTAACAAGTACAGAGTCCTTGTAGTTGGCATTGTTTGGAAGCTTCTATGACTCGACTGTGTTTCAGTGAATTTATATTGCTATTTGCCAAAGGGAAAGAAAAAACATATTTCTAGGGCTGGCTCAGGGACTGGCTGCTATTGCAGAGGGCCCACGTGGGAGCTCCCAGTTGTCTGAAATCCCAGCCCCAGGGAATTTGAACACTCTTTTGGCCTCTGTAGGAAGCAAAATTAAATATGAGATACACACATACAGAGAAACTAAAATAAAATAGAAATAAATTTAAAAAACACATTTAGGAAAAGAACAAATAAGGAAGTAGAACCCTCCTCTAGAAAAGAATGCTATTTGAAACAAAGTGATCCTTAACATGTCCTAAATAAACTATTTTTCCAATAACCAGCCAGAAATTCAAATTGGCAAAATTCAATCATAGACTGACTGCCTTTCTCCACAGTATGTCACAGAGTTGAAAATGTCTGCTTCTTTATATTATTTGTGCATACTTTATACAGACATAGTCCTACACTGATAGTTACTATACATGTAATAAACATTTCAAGTCATAAGACCAGCTAACATTACAATAAAATCAAATCCACCCTCAAAAATGGTATCAACTATAAGCCAAAATAATAGGAAGATGTATAATTAGTGATGAAAATATAATAAAAAGCCCCATCTTCTAAAAGAATTTAAGTTCAAACTCAAATTGATAAAAAAAAAACTCAATATATACTTCCATGTATTTTATGAAGATACACATATATTGTAATATGAAGGTGCATAAGCAATAAAAAAATTCCTGGCAGTGATGGACACAGTTATTCTGTAATGAGAAAAAGCCATTTGGGGACAGGAAAACAGCTGGCAGGTAAGAGCACTTACACTGTGTTTTAGTTACTTTTCATTTGCTGTAAAGAGACTTCATGAGCAAATCAACTTACAGAAGACAGCTCACTGTGCCCTTGCTTACAGTTTCAGAGGGTGAGTCTGTAACCATCATGGCAGGTGTTAGCAGGCAGGCAAGAGCAGAGCTAGAGCAAAGGGCTTACATCTGATCCACAGCAGGAAGCAGAGAAAGGGAGGAACACTAACTAGGAACGGCATGGGCTTTTGACACCTCAAAGAATAGTAACACACCTCCTCCAACAAGGTCACACCTCCTAGTCCTTCTTAAACAGTTCCTCACACTAAAGACTACGCACTCAAATATGTGAGCTGGCCGGTGGGAGCCATTCTCATTCAGACCACCACACTGTAAAGAAACCTCATGACTGAGTAGAATTCCAAGAAGCCATACTAAAAACCAAACCAACCAAACAAGACCACTTGATAGGGTAATGGGGTGGCTTGCATCTATAACTCCAGAACTGGAAGGTAGACACCACGGGAGAACTGGCTTGAAGCTCACCACCCTGCTAGTCTGTAGCATACTGAACAGTAGACTAAAGACTGCCTCAGCAAGGCTGGGAGCCGAGAACTGACTCCCAAGAATTGTCCTCTAACCTCCACACATAAGCTGTGGTATATGTACACCTGCACTACCCCCCTCCCTCGTTCGATTTTCTTAAAGTAATTTGAAACCTACTTAAATATTTAACTGAAAAACAGTATGCTAGAATTAAATATAATGGAAAAAGCAGTGTTAGAATGTACTACAAGAAAACTTCCTACCATGTGCCTAATCTTTTGATTGAAAACAGTTACTATATCATTGGTGAGTATCAAAGAGCATATTGTCCAATGGGATGCTTTACTTCATGGTCAAACAATATGCCCTAAAGTAAAACTCGTTTTAACCTTCATACAATTATCCTGGCATTATAATAGGACCTAGAGTGTAACAAAGTCCACATCGGGGGGGGGGGGAATCAATTAAAATGATAGTAGATGTTGGGTGTAGTGGCACACGCCTTTAGTCCCAGCACTCTTGAGAGGCAGAAGCAGGTGGATCTCTGTGAGTTCAAGGCCAGCCTGGTGAGTTCCAGAACAACTAAGGCTATTACATAGAGAAACCTGGTCTCAAATATATATATATATATATATATAGATAGATAGATAGATAGATAGATAGAAAGAATATATAATATGTGTGTGTGATAGTGTCTTAGACTCAGACAAACACTTCTATAAAGACTGAACTTAAACTTTTACAGAAAACAGAACTTCAATGTTCTAAGTTAAGACTATTCAGTCACAGGTAAGCCATTGATTTGGAGTGAAATCAATAGTCACTATATTAAAATCCACACTTAAGAAATCTTGATGACCTTTTATTAAAGAATTAAAGATTTTTAAGCATGTACACCTTTATGTGGAACTCATTAAAACTGAGACAAATGACAACTGGACACTTGGCATTTTACTGTGCTGTTAAAACTCACCTATTCCATTCACTAAGCAAAAAAATCTACTTTTTTATACACAATACATAACAGATCCAATAAAACGTATAGTTCATCTCAATATCAAAAATTTAACTTGAGTGCATAAAAAACTTTAGCTGGTAAGGTATTTCAACTCACATTGGAAATTAAATTATTTATTTGCTCAATTTAAATTTGTATTGGTCTGAAACGATTCTATAAAGAGGAAGCTGTCCAAGCCCACAAGAAGTATAGCTATTAACTGAGGCACGTTGGGCATATACTCAGCAGAGTGCACACATTTCACAGTGGCGTAGTAAAATCTCTACCAAGAGTAGCTTCAATAATGATAAAAATGGGACAAGAGAACCAAACTTGAATTTCAGAGGTTGTCAGCTAAAGTAGGACTGAAGAGCTTTTGAAGCATGCCTTGTGTGAGTCTGCTTTCTGCACACTGACAATGTACTCAACACTTCATACATAAAAGATTTATTTGGACTCATGGCTTTCAGGTTTCAGTACATGATCACTTGGCTCTGTCATTTTGGCATGTGGTAAAAATAGAATATCACGGTGGGTAGTATAGAGTCCTAACCTCATGGAGAGCTAGAAGACAGAGGCAGGGTGGGGGCGGTGATTCTAACCTCTCCAAGGGAATGGCCTCATTCACCTAACTTAATTCATTTTCATTAGACCCCCAAATCCTGAAGGTTTCACCACTTCCCAACAGCATCCACTACAGGCTGGCAAACAAACTCGGAAGAATAGAGGTAGAAATGATGGAAGGAAAGAAGGAAGAAGGGCACACAGATCAAAACAAAGTCACTTCAGTGTAAAAATTGGCAGCCACAGAAGCATCACTACTTCATTATGACTGTTTTGGTGGTTTGAATGGCCTTCATTGGTTCGTATATTTGAATATTTGGTCCCTGGTTGGTGGAACTCTTTGGGAAGAATTATGAGGTATGGCCTTGTTGGAGGTGGTGTGCTAGTAGGGTAGGCTTTCAGGATTCAAAAGACTCCTGCCATTCTCCGTGTCTCTTCTCTGCCCAGCGGTTGTGGATCAAGATGTGAGGTCTCAATCATTCCTTCACTCCATCAGTCATCATGGATTCTAATCTTTGAAATGATAAGCCAAATTAAATGCTTTCTTTTATAAGTTGCCTTGGTCATGGAGCTTATCATAGCAACAGAAAAGTAATTAAGAGCTTGAACAGTCATATGGGCTTGGAATCGGGCAGTCATACGTCAGTAAATTTCTTGTTACTAGTTCACTGTCACATTTCACCATAAATCAGTAACGTAGTGATGCTCTACTCATGGAGGTACATCTCAAAGCTGTATTTTTCTAAATTAGAATTCATCTCCACCACATCAGATATCATTAGTAGCAATGTTGAGACGGAAAAAAAATCTTACATTAAAATCTATGACTTGGTTATTCACTTAATCACCCCAGTTTCAAGTGTGATTGTCATGACTTACTAATAATTTTGGCCCAATATTCGAATTTGGCGTGGATAAACATAAAAAAAAATTAAAGAAAGTCAGGAGACTCAAGGATAACAAACAATGAATCACTCTCCTTTCAAAACTAAAATTTGGCTCCAAGACAAAAGGATTAGTTTGTTTTCCTAGGATGTCATTAATGTCATGACCCATAAGCAAACATGAATCTAAGTAAGTGTTCCATTTTCAAAACAGAAACTTGGAAGAGGGCTTTCAAAAGAATAAAGTCACAAAATATGCACAACAGACACAAATAAAGAAAAAGAATTAAGAATATTCCATCTAGCCAATGATACTGTAGTAAATAAAGTAAACCATGGTGGTTTCAAACAGACCCACATCTGGTCCTTGATAGTAACTGGCTACTTGCAAGAAACTTTTTGAGTGAGCGGAAATAGCAATGCATTTTACAGATTATAGGAATTCAATTACAGGACAAAAGGCAGCTGTGCGGCCACTCAAGTTAAAAGAAAATCAAGACATTTTATTTAAGATTCCAATCTGATTTAATTTGCCAAATGTGTCTACTCTTGTTTTGGTCAGAGGGAGACATGAGGTGGGGATGGACCTGACTGATGCATAAACAGACAAATGAGAAAAGGAGCCATTTTCTTGATGAAAGGCTACAGATCAGGCTGCCCCACACACACCTTTGAAAGTAAGGTAACTATGTTTGCCATTTCTGAAAAAGTTGTAAACATTTCACACAGCTTGTTTGAGGAAGCAAAGAAGTAGGTTCCTGTATGCCTCAGTTCCCATGAGGGAGATGTGCTGTTGGTCCCTGCATGGCACACACACATGCACATTTTTGCTCTCTATTACTTTGTTTTGTTTTCTACCTTTTCTAGTATTTTCGCAAGCTAGACTCAAAAATATTATCGATTGCATGAAAATGTTCTCTGCATGTAACAGAATATTAATTCAGCAGTCATTTCAATCATGATTTGATCAAAAAACCAAAATAAATGCAAATAAATAAAAGTGAAGCCGCATTTAAGGAAAGAAAAACACTGTATAAATGAATGAAGTCAGTACAAGAAATTATTTAATGTAAAAATCTAAATCTGAATGCTGTGAAACTTACACATAAGTGCTTATTTGTGTGCTTAGATGAAATTCTAATCTTTAAATCAAAATTTAAAATAAGATTTTTAAAAAGATGATACCAGTATGCATGTAGACACATGTATGTACAACGTATTGTCTATGTGTGTATTCATTTATATGCTGAGTGGCTACTATTTTCTGTTTAGAAGTACAACCGATATCTAATTTAAAGTCCTAAAATACTCCAATGAACATCAGTACTGGGGTCCTAAGAAAATGACTAGGTTCTAGAAAATATTTAAAGTGTAGAATTGTGTATTCCCCTTATTTTTATGGCCTCCTTTTCTTTAATTGTTGTTACATACATATGTGTGTATATCTACATACATATTTCTAAATAAATAAATATGACCTGCTTAGTCTGTATGTTACTTGCATGCATATGTTTTCATGGCTGATCATTTGGCATGAGATAACCAGTTGATGTCTTTTGTTTTTAATTCCTTTTTCCTGACCACTCAGTGCCCAGCAACATACCGTATTGGACGCAAGGGAATCGTACAGTTCATAGTATTGACTGATGCCCTAATAGAACGATCAAGTGAAAC
This sequence comes from Peromyscus maniculatus bairdii, assembly GCF_049852395.1. Classification (NCBI taxonomy): domain Eukaryota; kingdom Metazoa; phylum Chordata; class Mammalia; order Rodentia; family Cricetidae; genus Peromyscus; species Peromyscus maniculatus. The sequence continues at coordinate 19,784,478 of NC_134868.1, forward strand.
CAGCTATGGGAGATTGAGGACATTTAATGCACCCAGGCAAATGAGACTCCTCTAAGAAGTGTCGATTTCATGACTCATCTAATGGACAGCAAGCAAGGGACACCCTGTACCAGTTGCCATTCAGAAAGACAATCCCAAAAGAGCAATGAAAACTCACTCTTCTTAGCAAATCCACAGAGGTTTAGCTGCTGTGTGCAACTTTCATTGCGTTTTCTTCATACTTTCTTCAGTGAAAATGCATTTTACTATTTTAGGCATTACACACTAACTTAGTTTTAGATTTACCCATTTATCACCATACATGATAATTTTGTTGAGATTTTAGAGGTTTACACATTGAAATGCCATATTAGCATATTTATAATTAGCATATTGTATTAAAGAGTGTTTTTTAGGTTTGTTTTGTTCTGAAGGGTCATGGTCTGACCGTGGTCCACTGCATCTATGTTATGGTTATGTATCATGGTGTTCTTGTGGGAATCCTATCAGTGGGAGCAGGAGCTGTCTCTGACTCTTTTGTCTCGTTTTGGGACCCTTTTCCTCCTACAGGGTTGCCTCATTCAGCCTTGATATGCGGGGATGTGCCTAGTCTTATTGTAACTTGATATGCCAGATTTAGTTGATATCCCTGGGAGGCCTGCTCTTTTCTGAAGGGAGCTGGAGAAGGAGTGGACCTGGGGGAGAGGGAGGGGGGTGGGGAGGAGATGGGGAAGGGGACACTGTGGTCAAGATGTAAAATATGAGAGAAGAATGAACAAAACAACTAGTAAACAAATACATGGGGATTGAATAATTAAAAAATAATAAAGTATATTAAAATGTTTAACTATTTTCCTGAAAGGCCAGGGCTGTCACTTCCAAAAACCAGGCACTCAGCAACAGATGAAAACATGTTATGAGTACTTCATGTGTGGCTTTAGTCTGAACAATTAACTCTCTACATACATAACCGCTTAGAAATTAGGATAATTTATAATACATTATATGCAATAAATTTGTTTTTAATGTCCTGGATAATCAGAGTTACACCATATGCCCATGACAAAATCTCTGCTTTGATTTTTTTTCCCCTTAGTCATGAAGCCAAACCATTACATTATAGAAAGCTAACCACATGCCTGTCATAGTGTTAATCCATCCCTCTATCATCCATTACTTACCTATCTACTCTTTAAGCCTCAGTGATATAGTGTGACATCGTGTTGTTACCTCCACCTTTCTTGTGAAGAAGCTAACCTGTGCTGTCCTACAGAGAGTACAAGGCACTGGCGGGGTGTAAACGTGGAAAGCCAGAATAAGGATTCAGGAAGTATCACAGAGCCCACATCCCTCTCTGTTGCTTAAATCTTTGTCCAAGTGATTCTGCTCTGGGCTGTCATGTGCCTGCAACAAGCTGTGAACAATGATGATGACTTCTAGGCACTGTTCTTGGAAGTTCAAAGCAAGGCACAAGGGTTCTGCAGGCGGAGGAAAAGCAAGCATGGATCCAGCCTTCACCACTTAAGACCATATACTTTATGTGAAAGGAAAAAGGCCAATTGGAAATCAAGATATAAGGTAAAATAAATACCAAATACAAAGCCTACTTAAAACCTGTAGAAGACACAAACTCCATCTTTCGAAGCTACCAGGGCAGTGTCAGTACAAGGAAACAGTGAGACTTCATCATACAAAAAAATATTCTAAGACACACTTGCCCATTAATACTCAGTAAAACCAACTAATTCGACATAGTCTGTGTTTTCATAAACTACAAACTCTGAAACAAATCCTGAATGAGCCATAGGAACTGAACATTTACATCGCAGAAGAAACCATTACAAGCCTAAAGTGTTTGTTGTAAACTTTAGAACTTAAATATAGACCAAACTCATTAGCATCCCTTGTTATTCAGTCTTTTTGCTGCATCCAATGTTTTTCTCAATTGAAAAAAATCAATAATACCTTAACTCTCAATTTACATAAATATGAACCTGCAGCTGCGTGGCAAAAGGTCAGTTCAGCTAATAACAGGAATGTGTATCCTCCAGCAGTAATGCAATCTTTGAAAGATGACAGAGCACCTGACCAGTGGTTGGAGAAGGGGTGCGCCTCTTGTCAGGCACCATTTGATTTGTTCTTCCTGAACCCTCTGATTTGTGAAGGCTTCTCAAATCATGAAAAGCCACCCCCACCCCCACCCCACCCCAAAATCACATTGCAAACTTAGAAAATCTATTAGAAACTCTTGCAAGGGCCCTGGCTAAGCAGTTGTTCTTTCAATATTTCTGTAAGCCAGGGGCATTTATGTACCAGGCATCGTGGCAAAATCCTGTAATTCCATCACTCAAGAGGTAAAAGAGAGTTCATCATCACCTCAGAATGCGGAGAGTTCCTGAACAACCTAGGCTACATGAAACCCTGACCCAGAGAGCCAGACAGACAGACAGGCAAGCAGACAGACAACAGACAGAAAGGCAGGCAGACAGATGAATATTGGCCATCTAGGATCTAGTTTTAGTCAACAGTGTGGCCAATGGTAAAGGCCAGAGAAGGTTCCCGCTCATTCATAAGTAAATGTGACTAGTTGGCTCTAATGGCTGTAATGTTTTCCTCTGCCTTCTTGCACACTGACACAATGAGCAAAAGAGTTAGAGATTCTCAAAAGAGATAAGAGCGTGAGCCTTCCACAAACCTAAAAGCTTTGTGAAACCATTATTTTAGATGAATGTTTCTAAGTTTCCCTTTTTATATATATATAAAAAAAAGGAAAAACAAAACAACAACAAAAGGCTATTCTTAAGAGGGGAGATGGCTTTCATAAAAGTACCTGTGGTAAAGGCATAAGGACCTGGTTTTGAACCAGAGGACCCACATACTAACCCAGGCACAGCAGAGTTCACTTATAACCCGGGTGCGAGGGGTCCGGACACTGAGACAAACACCCTAGCCAAACGGATCAGCTCTGAATTCAGTGAGAAACATCATTTCAAAAAAATAGTAGAGACTGAGTCAAAAGGATGCCAAGGTGGACGGACCTCTGGCCTCCACGGGTATGGGCACACACAGGCAAATACACCTGCACCCCCACATGCACACATATATACAACACCAACAACACCCTATACCCCAAGACTAAAGATGGCTTTTATTGCTGGTTCAGTGTTTTGTGTCTTATATTTACCATCCTTGATATAACATGGCAGCCATCTATGGAGATGAAGTGAAATCAAAATGACATCAGATTATGAGAGGAGAGCAAGGCAAAGGATACACAAGTTTCTCAGGGTGGCGAGGACCATTATTATTCCCTTTTACTCACAATGCTTAAGGAATCGCTGATATCTAGAGGGTGATGTACATTTGGAGCAGCGAAGGCATGACCAGCTCTGGCACTGCAAGGAGCTGGCGTTCCCCACATGCCGGCCCCCACGTCTTCAGGTACCTGGTTACAGGTGAACCACACATCCGGGCTGTAAACAAGGTGACTGTACGCCCCTCTCCAGAGCTATAGCCTCCAAATCTACCATCCCAAGCTTTCTCAAATCAGTGGACCAGGAAAAAGACTACAGACCCAAAGAAGCACTACAGTCAGTAATTGACTGCTTCCTAAATCAGCTTTCATGGTGTGACATGACAAATGGTTATCAGTCGGGAAATCATAGTTGAGAAGAAATAAAAAAAAAAAAGTGGAACCCAAAGAAAGGTGAATTGGGCCTTTTGAACACAAATCCATATGTATCTATTTTTTGTCAGAACACAGTCCAAGAATGGGGTCATATGAGATTTCTGAGTGCTTGTGAGAAAACAAGAGTCTTGTGACCTCGGTGGCATCAAAAACATAATTTTTTTTCTTGGAATGTGTTCTCCTGCTCCTCCCAGGTGTAGTGGATAGGAGTGGGTGTACTTCTGATTATTCCTTACAAGTGCCTGCTGTTATTTGTTTAAATGCCTGCGTGGAAAACCTTGGTTTTTGTCATGCACGGCTTGCCCTGGTAATTGTCCACTCTTGTGCCTCCTCTTAAACCTCAGAGTATGAATTGTCTGAATAAAGTTGTCTATTGCATGAGACTTTATTCGGCCTCATTGGTCCCATCCTCCCAGGTACCCCCATCTTCACAGCAGTAAACAGAGCATCATACAGACTAATGGCAAAAACTGGAGAGAAGAATGAGAAAAACACAATATTATACTTGGAGAAAAACCAAGCTGTAGCACTGTATGTCTGTCCTTAATAGCAGCTAATTCAGGAAAGGGGGGCAACAACCCAATTCTTCCCTTAGACAAACCTCTGCCCTCCTCAGAGGAGGCTCTTGGGAAGTCAAACTCTAAGCCAGGCACTAACAGAAATTGATGTGGGATGAAGTCCGGAGAGTGTAAGAGTATCTTACTCCTAATCTCGGAATTCTGGTGTTGTGGAAATGGGGGAGCTTCCTACCAAGAGGCATAGATAGGAGAACACAGAAACACAGACAAGGCTCCAACTAAATGATGACATATTGCTGCTATATTTACTGTCTATCTAACTTAAATAAAATTACACTTTTATATGTTGAATACTGGTTAGCATACCATATTTTTAATTTTTCATAGAGATAGTAGTAACAACTGTCACAAGTTTATTACATGCCTTAAATCCTACTAGACCTAGACAGTTACTTCCCATAAAGGCAGAGGTTCCCAACTGGTGGGTGCGATGCCTTTGGGGGTCACATATCAGATATCTTGAAAACAGTAGCAAAATTGCAGTTACGAAGTAGCAAGGAAATACTTTTATGGTTGGGGTCTTCACAACAGGAGGAACTGTACTAAAGGGTCACAGCATTAGGAAAGTTGAGAACCACTAGTGTAAGGGTTTTGAGGTTTATTTTGCTTTTCCAAATATGTCTTCTTCCTACTAGTATCTTAAGTGATCTATGGAATTATACTGCTACCCGTCCTCTTTTACGAAATAGCCTAATTCTACAAGTGGAAAACAATATTGTCCTGTGACTAAATCATTGAGGCCAGGGTTAACTTTTCCCTCTCCTCCAACTTTCGCCATGATCAATCCCCAGACTTATGGGTCCATCCTCTGGGACAGCTCCTTCATCATGTCTGTCTCTGCCCTGCTGAAGCTGTACATGAATCTCTCTCTAAATTATTTCTTTTACTTGTTAATTAAACCACCCCTAAGTAAAAGTCTTTATATTATTATTGATGTCAATATTCTGCTTATTATTTGCTAAGATCATAACTAATCCTTCCCCCATGACCCACAGCTGGCTGGTGAAATAACCAGCAGAAATCTAACTATCTAAACATATTGGTACTTAGGAGAACTCACTGTTACCTATATAACACCCCAGCTCCAAACTGCTCTATATGCCTTCTCATATCCCCATGCTATCCTGGACAGTAAGTATAGTTCTGGTGTTGATGAATTCGTCTATTAAAAATGCACATCCCCATTACAACCAAAGCTCCTCTCAGAGATCAAAGATTCCCAGATCAAACAGCCACATGGATGAGTCTCTCTCAAATATCAGAATATACACAATGTTAATTTCATAATAATAGATAAATTTCATAATAGATAAAAATTTCATAATTTCAATTTCATAATGAAAGATAAAAATGTATCTTGACTTTTTCAACTCTATGGTAAACTACTTAAAAAACCTGCCATGTATTTCAAGATGACCTCTGCCTGACATATTATTTCACAAACTAAACAATTCTACACGATGACCATGATAAAAACTAATGAACTTAGTCATTCATATGCAGCAAGTAATACTTTTATTGTGAATAGAAATGACTTGGGATATTATTTCAAATGTATACACCCAACCAAAGCCCAGAGATTTACTTGCTATCAGGTTAAAAGAGAAAACAATGACCTCTAGGGACTTCTGGTGCAGGCAAACATATGGCAATTTGAAGAACACTGCCATGGAGTTAGTTGACAGCATAAATAACAAACTAAAACACACAGAAGAATACAGACTTATTAAAAAATGGATAAAGAAAATCTGGCCTATGGTAAACCAAACTATGTAAAGACTTGCATATTTGCATACCTTTTTTCAAGAGAAAATTGAGAAAACATGAGATTTGGGAGATGGGGGGCTCTGGAAGGAGTTGGAAGGGCAGAATGGATGGTGGATATGAGCAAAATACATTGTATACATAAATAAAATTCTCAAAGAAAAATTAAAATATTGTATTTAAAGAGTTTAAAAAAGTATTTAGAAGTATGATCAGTGACTTGATCAGCTACTATCAGAGAACCTTCTTTCTGCAGGAGGAGATACAAAGACCTACAGCCAGACATATTATGCAGAGAGTGAGAAACCTTCGAACACTTGGCCATCGATGGGATGTCTCCATCCAATCCCTCCCCTCGGGGTTCAGGGAACCCTGCAGAAGAGGCAGAAAGAGTATCAGAGCCAGAGGGAATGGAGGACACCAAGGAAGCAAGGCCCTCTACATCAACATGATCAAAACATACATGAGCTCAAAGGCTGAGGCAGCATGGCGGGGTCTGCTGGGCCTGCACTAGATGGGGGCCTAGAGCTGAAAGAAGAAATGGACACATGGCCCCATCCCTAACCCAGAAGGAACAAACCACAGTCGAGGGTGGGCGGCTGCATGCCCAGCAGTACATGGCTAACAGAAAGTGAACTCAACAGCATCTTTGGAGGCTCCTTGTTTCATAATGTCCTGTCAGGCCTTTCTCTTTTCCTTTCTTTTTGATTTTTATCTGTTTCTTGTGCCTTCTCTTGGGCTCTTTCTGTTTCTTTTTTTTCCAATTCCTGATGAGTTCGTTTTTGTTTTATCTCATTATATTTCATTTTACTATCATCCCATAGAGGTCTTTTTTTTTTTTTTTTTTTTTTTTTTTTTTTTTTTGGTTTTTCGAGACAGGGTTTCTCTGTGTAGCTTTGTGCCTTTTCCTGGCACTCACTTGGTAGTCCAGGCTGGCCTCGAACTCACAGAGATCCACCTGCCTCTGCCTCCCAAGTGCTGGGATTAAAGGCATTTGCCACCACCACCCGGCTCCCCCATAGAAGTCTTTTTGTTTTTTTAATGAGACAGAAAATGGAAGTGGCAGGAATTGGGGTTGGGGGATGTAATCTGGATATATTATGGTGAGAAAAGAATATACTTTTCATAAAAGGGAAAAAGTTTGATACCGATAATTTGTATGAGGTAAGTCTTTCTTCTGATTTATTTTTTGTAGTCAACCAATGTCTTTCTTAAAACTAAATTTTTCAATTCCAACTCACCAGATTGTGTTCTACCCAGACTCAGACTGCAAATTATTAGCTACAGCAATCAGGTGCTTTTCTGAGCTCAGCAATATTCATTAGTTTGATAGCAAGTTTGGAATGTTTCTTTTTATGTCCACAGTATCCAGCTGCTTTAGCTTTCTGACAGTGGCCTGTTTGCATTAACACCCTTCAGAAAATATTTTAGAACTTTTCATTAAATCATACAATCATGAAAAAAAAAAACAGAAAGGGGAACCTACTAAATTCACTTCCAACTATCTGCATGGCCTTGGGTTCCACAGGGAAGACTGGATGGCAAGTTTTCTCATAGCTTATTGGCTCTTCTATATTTGTGAATTTAAAAAAGTGACATGGGTATCTATTGATTAATAAAACTTTGTATGAGTTACTGCTATGCATAATGGACATCTTGTTTGTATCTTGTGAAATGCCTTCTTGAGGTTTTAGGAAACTTATAACTAGTTTCCCTCTGGTTCTCCTTTGCTTGAAGGGAACTGAGCTGCTTTGAAAGGCCACTAGGGAGAGACATGGAGTCTTCACACCAGTGTTTGGGGCCACTGAGCAAGGACACAGCAGTTTCACTGGAGGCATCAGTAAAACAGGCTGTCAAGGTCCTCTTCACCCACCAGGGAACAGCTGAGTACTGCCAAAGCACACTGCCCATGAAACTCAGAGATACAAATAAAGTTTCCTCCTACAGATTAAAAAAAAAAAAAAATCCTATCACATGCCAAGTATCAGTTCTTGTTCAACATACAGAATTTAAAAGATGGTTAGCCATGAAAAGAGACTTTTGCAAACAAAATATGTAGATTTCCAGAGAAAAGGAGACACTTAATGACAATAGCCTTGAAAATTGAATAGGAAGGAACTTTTTTATCCTGCAAGTCTCTACCCTGCTGCAATACACACCTGAGTGCTCCGACAGACAGACAGACAGGCACGCACGCACGCACGCACGCACGCACACTCACGCTCCAGCACAGTGATTCAGGACTGACTCTGTGGTAACTGACTGTTGTGTAAGCTATTGGCTTATCAGGGAATGTTTCTTGTTTTACCCAATGCTTCACACTTTCCTACAGTAAATCAGAGTCAGTTCTAGGCAATGGGAATGGTGTCCGAGTAAGTCATACCTATGTCACTTTGAATTTGAAGAGTCAGAAAGGGACCAGGTCTGGCAAACCTGAAGGGCTCCAGTTACAAGAAGTATTACTGGGTTCAGAGCTTTATTTTTGTGGCATTTAGGGGACAATGATTTTTCTCCCTAGAGTTGACATGTTTACGCTGAAAGTTACAATTCTCATAGTGAACTACAAATTCTGGTGTCTTTATTTTTCCCAAATGAGAACACACTGGTAGTTTGGTATTTGAGAGGGTAGTCTTGTCCGTGTTAAAGTGTATCTCAGACAAAACCCAGGGAAGGTGATTTAATCTCTGTACATTTAGTTTTTGTTCCCCAATAGAGTCAACCGAAAGTTGAGAGGAACACACCCCTTGCTTTTTTCCCCCACTAGCAGGCAGATAGAGTAAACCACTTCAGCCTGGTTCCAGCCAGGGGGCCTTCAGTGCGGTAAATACAAAACTTTTTCAGGAGTTCCAAAGATTTATAAATATCCTTTAGAAGGTTCCAGTGAGAAGTACACAGGAACAAGATAGATGGCTTCTTTTGAGAATCCGAATGTCTTCAAAAGCACCTTAACATGTTTGTTTGTTTGTTTTAACTTACAAACAAAATAAAACAAACACATTCACTCTTCAGTTTTTGCTATCTCACAGCCAGGGTTCAGAAACGCAGTTGATAAAGTTGGGAAAAAAGACTCTCGTGACTACGATTTAAAAGCTTCCAGTCTCTGTTATATCCGAGATTTGAGCAAGTTCAAGTTAATCCTAAAAATCTAAAACCCTCAAGCCCAGTCACTAAATTTACTTCCACTTTTTCCAAACTAGTTCCCAGAGCCTCGGGGCTCCTGCTCTAAACACTCCAAGAGCAGAAACCTAAGTTGTCTCGTCGCACACCCCAGAAGCTCTTTGGAGTTCAAAGAGCCAGCCAGGGAAAGAAAAGAACATTTCCCTACAGCAATGAAATTCTCTCTGGAGCCACGCCACCAGGGCAGGGTGCAAGCTCCCCTGTTGGCACTAGGAGACCACTCTGAAGGAGAATGCTCCATCTGTGCTACCGGACACCTCTTTGGGCCCTTCTCTCCTCTAAGTTGCTTTCCTTTCTAGTAACAGCTTTCCACTGGGAAAAAAAAGAAGAGAAACTTTGCTCCAAGGAGGCATGCACCAATCTCTAACTTTGGATCCAAAGGTTAAATAAATAATTATGCACACTCTCCAGTGCAGGTTCTCTGTACACCCAGCAAAGGCAAGCTCCACAGTCTAGGGCTGGGCGCTGCGGGGGATCCTCGGCCCAGCCCCGCCGGGGTCCGCGCACCTACCTTGACCTCGCCCCCGTCGGGCTCCGCTTCCGAGAAGCCCAGTCCCGACTCGAAGGCGGCGGCGGTGGCGGGCGCCTCGCGGGGACCCGGGATCAGCGCAGCGGCGAGCAGGGAACACGCCAGAGACAAGAAGCCCAGCAAGTGCATGGTGGAAGGACCGGGAGCAGGGGAAGCCGGTCCGGTGGCAGGCGCAGGCTGGAGGGCGCGAGCCTGAGCTCCCGTCCTCGTCCCAGTCCCGCGGTTTCCTTCGGGGAGACCCCCCCCAACTTTGGCCCTCGGATATGGCAGCCCCGAGCCGGGGTTGAGGCTCCGGGTGTCAGGTACGAGCCTCACAGGAAACCGGACATCCGAGCTGCCCTCGGTGGCGGCCCGCGAGGTGAAGCGAGGGCGCCGGGGGGCCGGCTCCGCCGATCGCGGGTTTTGTTTTGGCGTTTTGCAAAGAAGGGGAGGGAGGGGGGTTGCTGCTGGTGCTGCTGGTGCTGCTGCTGGTGGTGGTGGTGGATTGGGAGGGTTGGTGGAGCGCAGTCACCCCGAGATGTTCCACTCCGTCCCGAGGAGCCCGCGGGTCCCTCGTCCCCCTCCTCCCTCCCCTCGCCCGAAGTGAAAGGAGCCGGGCCGCGGGAGCCGCGGGAGAGGCGGTGGCGGCGGCGGCGGCGGCGGAGCCGGGGGGCGGGAGGAGGGCGGCGGGGCGCCCGGCGGCGGCGAGGCCGGCGAGCTCCCGGGCGCTCGAGCGTCCTGCGCGCGCGGGGCCGAGCGGCGGCGGTGGCGGTGCTGGTGGTGGTGGTGGTGGCGGCGGCGGCCGGCGCAGGGGCAGGGCATGACTGATGCGCCCTCTGCCTGCGCTTATGTGAGAGAAAGCGGCCGAGGGAGGGAGCGTGCCGAGCCCCGTCTGCCCTCCCTCCCCTCTCCCTCGGAAGCTCGCTCGCTCCCTCCAGCCCCACGCTTTCCTCCACCCACCTCCATCCTCTCCTTTGCTTTCCCTTTCTCGCCCCTTCTCCCTGGACTCGGCTGGGAGGGGGTGAGGGGAGGGGGGCGACCAGAGGCTCAAGTTAAGTCTGGGGACTGGAGCTCTATCCTCAGGACCAGTTTCAGAGGCCACATAATTGGCCTCAACTGCTCAAAAGGAGGGATTTTTTTTTTTTTTTGAGGGGAGGGAGGGTTGGGGTAGGGGGAGGACAGTACAGTGGGTAGGAGGAGAGGCATGCTTTGACCCTGGCAGTCCCTTAAGGTCAAGTCTTAACTCCGTGCATTCTTTGTCCTTAGAGCCCTCATGAAGTTTGGAATCAGCCTGAGAGTTCAAAACATCCTTGGAGAGAAAGTTATCTTTATGGCAGAGACCTTTGGGGCCATCGGATAAGAAGTGTCCTCCTCTCCACCCACCACCTCCACCGCTTTCTTTGTCATATCTCTTGAAGTAAGAGTGTGGGACATCTCAGAACACAGGGCAGTCTGTTGAGATAGATGCTAGGTTAGTGCTCTTCAGGAAGTTCTACACTTCCAGCAGATGGAGAGATGAGCCCCAGAATCTTCAAGGACACTGAAAGAGACACACCCCAAAAGTTTCTGCAAGACCTACCTTCGGTTTACAAGAGAAAGACAGCAAGGATGGGCAGTTTATATGCTGAAAGAGCGATCTGCTGTGATGCAGTTTGCCTTTGGAAAAACACCTAGGGACTTTGCTGTGTTAGGAGAGACATCAGCAGCTCTCCTCCTTGGGGCGGGTGGACAGATTGCAGAAGTTGCAGTTAAGCAGTTTCAACAGTGTGCAAAACATGAAGGATCGTATTTATTTAAAAAAACTGTATTACGTACATTAATAATGTACAAAATTCATAAAATTATAGATGGAGGAAAGACGTTCCCTTGTGATTCGAATCCTAGGATATGGAGGTCTCCTTACCCGACATTTAGACAAACACTTAAATAGCCTTGCAAACAGGGAACACTCCCCTTTATTGAACATTGTTGTCATTTCCTCCCGTCTATCCATTGCTTTTGACTTTGGCATTTTGCACACTTCATCTCACCTAAGTTCCACATGTGCGATCCTCGAATATTTTGGAAATTTCTGTTACATTCTCCCAGGGCTAACTTTTCCTACCAGTGAAAGATTTCAAAACCCGACAGCTCCAATTACCCTCATCCTTCATGCTAAGTTTATGTTCATAAAGTACGCTGTTCAGAACATGGCTCCATACTTAACATACTCCAGTGAAGCGTGCAAGAAAAGGGTCTTCCTTGTCCGGAGAGAAAGCATTTGTTGACATAGCCTTGGACCAAGTTTATTTTCTGGCAGCCAAAACCAACTCTTGAGGCAACGGACACTTAAAGTTGACCAGATTTCTCAAGAAATCTGCATGCATACTGCCATTTGGTCACGTCTGTGCTCTGCATGTGGGGGAGGGTTGCCCTCCTGCGCCCCTAATTTGGGCTTTGTTATTTAACATGAGGAAGCTCTACCTTGCCACAGTCAGCCCATTACAATGTGTTGAGATAACTTGGGATCTTGACATTGTCGATATGTATTCCCCCTCTTCCTGCGGTCCTGGTGTACGTGTATTTAAAGAATTTGTCATGTTTATCTTCACATCTTAATAAAGTTATAGGAAGAGAAAAGCTAAGGACAGGCTGGATTGTGACTCAAGTAGAAATGGAGTGTCCTTGTAATCTTGTCCCAGTGCAGTGATCCTCAACTTTTATTGCACTTGGAATCACAAAGGGTGGCTGTAAAAACAGATGCTTGGCACACCACCAGAATTTGCCAAATTCTGGGAAAAGGCTTGGATGTCAGAATGCCTCCAAGAGGCAACCCGCATTGAGAGCTTCACACATTTCCAACAGCCTCAGGGTGTAGCATGGTATGAATACCATAACATCGACAAACTCAACATGTATCAAAATGTATTAGTGACAGGATTTTTTTTTAAATCCTTAGCACATACTTTTTCCACTTAAATATAGTTATCTTCCTACTGCTATCTCGGTTTGATGCAAATAAAATTCTAGCAAAGGTGTTTAAATAAAAGAAATATTGGTAGTCTTTAAAAACAATAAATACAGTAGGGCTGGCAGTAGAGCCCAATGTTAGAATGTTTACCCATCATGCATGAAGCCTAGGGATTAAAAGCAGCAGCAACAGCAGCAGTAGTAATATTATTTAACAGCATCCATTTTTTAAAGAATACCTAAGTTTTAGAAAGTGAAACAAAAGTTTCCCAACTGAACACCTAAAAAATTTTATGAATCCTTCCCATATTTTGAAGTTTAAAAGATCTTTTTTTTACTTTTTTCTTGTTTTGAATTTTCTTTTTCTATCAGTGACTTCCTCCAAGGTCTTTTAAGATCCTGCGACTGTTATTTTAAATGTGCTTCCAAAGGAAGGTGTGGGGAGGAGTGGGGGGGACATTTCACTATTTGTTTTGTTTTCCAGAAAGTACTACTTTGTTAGTAGAAAGTGAGATGAGAGAACTGGGCAGCAGTTGGATAACACCTTCAGTTTGGTGGAGCTATTGGGTTTCCAATCCTTTTTTTTTTTTTTTCCGGATCGTGTTTGATAGCAAATAACAATATGTCTATGTCTGCATCTTATCAGAGTTTGCTAGCCTCCTCGGGGCCAGGTTCTGTCACCTGCCACCTTGAGAGTCCATCAGAGTCAAGTGGTAGTGATGTAAGAAAGGAATTGTCGGTGTGGCGACACTGGGAAGACTGTAGGCCCTGTTCTGGGGAATGGACAAGAATTTCCAAGCCTACACAGGAGACGAAGCAAAGCCTGGCACAAGAAGTCCAGTCGAGCAATTTTTAATCAAGCTGGTGTGTGCTCCTTATCATTTGGTTGATTTCCGCTTGGAGGGTCTGCTGACAAGGTGAAAATCGTTACTGCTTGAGAAGCCACTTCAGTTTGCACTGGTTCCTGTCTACTTAAGGCTGGGGGTCCCCTGATTTCCTCTGTGGGGTAATGGTTCCCATGTGGGGTCAGTGTTTGTCCCCCATCCCTGAGCACTGAGCAAACTGGACTGTAAGATTCACTGTTTGGGGATCTTGAAAGTATTGGTATTTTAATGCTTGAAAAGGGATGAGAGGTTAGATATATTTAAGACTGGTCAATATCATTGCCAGTTTTTAGACTGGCACATTTTTCTGTGTAGCTTTGGTGCCTGTCCTGGAACTCACTCTGTAGCCCAGGCTGGCCTCGAACTCACAGAGATCCGCCTGCCTCTGCCTCCTGAGTGCTGGGATTAAAGGCGTGCAACTCCACCGCCCGGCTCAGACTGGCACGTCTTAAGAACTTAACACTTCTCTATACAGTACTTCAGCAGGAATATGACCCAAGCAGAAGAGACAACTTCAGGCCCAAACGGTGCTTTCAGCAAATGCAGCCTTTATGTGTCTTAGATACACCGTGCATACTCAAATAAATGTCAGATTCTGCCCATTTCCTTTAGTTTAACCTGTATCTCATTTCAGTTACTTTCTTGCTTCCTTCATTTTGTTTTGTGGTTGTAATTTGAACTTTTCTGATTGACTGGACAAATCATTTGGTTCTCATAGCTCTAGTCTCTAAGGAACACAACTTCAAAATATAGCTTTTGCCCGGGTGATGATGGCGCACATCTTTAATTGCAGCACTCAGGAAGCAAAGGCAGGGGGATCTCTGAGTTTGCTTAAGTACTTTTGTAGTATAGTTACCCTTTCTGTTGCTGTGATGTAAAACCCCTTGACCAAGGCCACTTACAGAAGGAAGAACTTATTTTGGCTTACGACTTGAGAGGAATAAGAGCTTATCATGGCTGCAGTAACCAGAAGCTGTGAGATCACATCTTTAACAGAAGCATGAAGAAGAGAGAGCAAGCTGGAAGTAGAAAAAGGCACTGAACTCTCAAAGCCTACCCTTCACCATGGTGACACATTTCTTCCAGAAAGGCTGCTCCACCCAAGCCTCCCCAACAGCACCACCAACAGGGAAACAAGCTTCCATACCTGAGTCTATGGAAAACAATGTCATTCAAACCACCTCAGTCCACCCCTGCCCACAAAGGCTCATGGTCACTTAATAATTCAAATTACATTAATCTTACCTCAGAAGTCCCATAATTTTAATAGTTGTGACACAGTTTAAAAGTTCAAAGTGCCTACTGAGACTCAATGCAGTCTCTTTCCTGTAGCACCCTGTGAGTTACATACTTCCATCATACAAAGGCACAGAGTATCCAATACCATTCCAACAGGGAGTAATAAAGCAATAGTGAGGGAAACCTGGATCAGAGCAGAACTAAACCCTAGCAGGGCAGACTTCAAATCTTGCCATACCATGTCCAGTGTCAACAAGGGTTAGGTGGCTCCACCCCTCCAGCTTTACTACATGCAACAAGCATCTCTCTTGGTCTGGTTCCACTCCTGTATGCAGATGTCTCAAGGATCTGGTGTTTATAACATCTTTGGGTCTGAAAACCCAGGATTCATTTTTGTAATTTTGCATAATGACCTCTAAGGGTCCCCTTCATACCTGGAGTCTTTTGCCACGTGCTGCCTGGCCTCAGTGGCTCTCTGGAACCAAGGAGGAAGAATTCATGACCCATTCACTCACACATTCTTCATGTTTCTAATGTCAGCACCATGTAGACAACATTACCAACTTCAGCTGCCAGCTTGAGATGAAGCCCTGGCTCCCTCTGGATCACAGCTCCTGTGTGCTGACTCTGAGGAAACACTCCCCCAAAGATATCACCTCAATAATGCTGGGCTCTTATTAATCACAGCTGATTCTTCAGCCCCAGCTAACTAGCATCCATTGTCCAGTAAAGCAAAGGTTTTGCTTCCAAAGATCCTAAATCTAAAATATCAGACAAATGGCTCTAAGAGAGAATTTCCACCCCTCAAAAACTTTGCAATCCATCCCTCCATTGTTGACATGTTTCTTAATGTCCCTATCTTCCAAGCTCCTATAATAGTTCAGTAAGCTCTGCACATTCATAGCCCTTCTCTAGCCCCAAGCCCCAAAATTATTTCACAGTCTTCCAAAAAAGAACAACATGGTTGAATCCAGCACAGTAGTTACTCCACTCTTGTTTCCAAAATCTGTATTAGTAAGGGTTCTGTAAAGGACCAAAACTAACAGAATAAATACACACACACACACACACACACACACACACACACACACACACACACACACGCATATATATTATAGTTGGGATTTATTAGATTGGCTTACAGGATATGGTCTGAAGAGTCTGTAGCTGTCCCACACTGGAGAGGCCACAAGCTGCTCAGTTCACAAAACCCAATTCTGAAGGCCTGGAAGAGCCCCGGGGAGCTGCGGGTCTTCAGTCTATGCTGAACTCGTGAAGAAGTTGGTTCTAATATCTGTGAAGGAGTGTCCCAGGACTCCTAGCTGCAAGCGAGATGAGATGAACTTGCCAAGGAAAGTGAGGGTTAAGAATTAATAGAGCAAAGTTTTCTCCCTCCATGTCTTTTTATCTGGCCTCCACCAGAAAGTACTGCCCACACTTAGGGTGGGCCTTCTTGTTTCATAATCTGGTCAAGAAAATCCCTCACAGGAGTGTACAACAATTTCTGTTTTAGTTGACTCTAGATACAGTCAAGTTGACAAGCAAAATTAACCATCACAGTAGCTTAAATTATTTTTTTATATTTGTCTTCAAATAAAAACTGATTTGTGTTTTATAGTTTGCAAGTTGAATTTTTATTATTTTATAATTCTGCTCTAGGTAGTTACACTATAAATAATGTATATAGTAGTATTTTCTTTATACCTAAAAGATTGATTATCACAGCTAATTGTATGTGTGCTGTATTTGTTAGAAATGAATTTTGAGCTTCTTCAGTAATGTTAAAATCATACATTGGGGACAAATTTTAGAACTCTTCAATTATACTGGTCTTTATTTCTATATCAGACTGTAGATTTTATTATTTTGTTACTATTATATAATCTTCAGTTTGAAATACCATTTAAAGTCATAGGCTTGGAGAAATTAACACCAGGTTAATTATGAAAGAATAAAATTGTAACCATGTCAACATGATTTACTAATCTTTCCAGAAAACTCTAGTCTGATAAAGGCAAGATTGCAGGCAAACAATTTAAATTTGTCATTGGCTTCAAATTTACCATTGCCAACAAATTAACATATTAAAGGAAATAATATCCTCATTCTGACAGGCAGCCTGCTTATCAATAACAGTTGATACTTCTAAAACTTTTCTGGTGCCAGCCAATCCTAAAGAATTGTATAATTAGGTGTCTGCCCAATCCTCCTCAATTCCTCACTTCTAAAGATCTATCTCAAAACTTCTTGAGGTCTGACTCTGAGGCCCTTCCTTCTTTTCCTATGGTTCTCCATCATGACAGTAAATCCTATAGAAATGCAACTTTTGTTTACTGCGACAGCGCCTGCTGTTATTTGGGGAACTCAATAGCCAGGAGATCCTACTGAGTTCATAATATCTCCTTCATTGCTCAAACCAAAATCCCCAATTCAGAAATACATCAACCCCCTGATAGCCTTGAATGTTCTTGCTTGGAGATTTTTCTAGCTCCCTCTAGATTTCAGTAGCAATTACTTTTTACCAGGCTACCAAATGCATAGTGACTTGGTCTCCTAAGAGTCCCTTTCAGGGAAGCTTTGATTATTTGTTTGTATTTATCACACTTATCCCTTGTAGAAATCTGCTGCATTTTTAACAACATTGTCTCTGACACCACAGCTCTCTTTGTTGTTTTCCTTTGGGAGTGAATAACAGGAAGTTCATGAGAAAGAGATTAAGTGTAAACCTTGTTAAATCAATTCCCCCAAACCAGCCGTGGGGATCTGACGTGCAGACATTGTCTCAGACTGACATTTATTGGTCAGACTTTGTCAAAGGCTTTATCAAAAGTTGACAAGACTTTCAGAAGTATTGTCTTGCCTATGAGATGCTGATATTTGACTGTTTCTCACCAGGCTTTTTCCACTTCTCAGAGCTATGGGTTCACTGGTTTTGCCCTTGGATTCTGTAGTCATTTGTTGGAGAGCCCAGGGCATAAGGTTATCAAAAACATTTTTTTTTTTTACCAATAATTGCAACAAAATGGTATGAATACACAATTCTTTTTAGTCTCAAGTGTGTTTATAATTTTTTTAAAGGTAACAACAAAAGACATCCAACCTTCATAGCAAAACTAGAAGAATTAAAAATTGTATGAAATTTAAGATAAAAATTTTGGAATTCGTGAACCAAAGCAAACAAAAGGAAGGCCATCTGGAGACCTGGAAGAGGCTCTCTCACGTCTCTAGAAGCATTCAGCTGTAGACTTGGAAAAATCACTTGACTCTCACCTCCTGTTACCTCAATAGCTTGTAACTCAGAGAAACAGCAGATTTAAAATTCAAAGGAAAACTAGAATTCACTGGTAGGGATGCAGGGTGAGGGCGATAGGAAAAAGAAAGAGACAAGGGAGAGTGATGGGGAAGAAAGAGAAAATATGAATACATACATGTTAGTTATTAAAGAACAAAATTAATCAACTAAAAAAAAATGACTGAAAACTATAATTGAAATAGCCCTAATTGCAGACCTCTGAGAATTCTTGGTGAATGGACTAGTGGAAAAACAGCTAAGTGAAAAGATCAGTGTCGCTGCTTCAGGTGAGTTAAAACAATTTTCCTTTTCCCCTTGAACTCCCATGGAGACTCTCAGAATATTGAAAGAATGCCTGATAAGTTTTTGTCAATACTGGCGCTGAAAATCAGCCCAAATCCTCAACACTGTCACTCCTTCCAGAGAATGACTCTTCTCCCAGTAGTCCATCTGCTGTCCCCTTCATCCTGGACTTGCCCTCTTCAGACCCTTGGTAGGGAATCTTTTTTTGTGTCACTGTACAAGTTTCTCAGTAATTGTAACAACAACAACAACAGTGGTGTTTACACAAGGGCTGTTTTCTACCTACCACGAGAGCCCCTCAGCTTTAACCTTGCAAAAACATTTTAGACGACATGATCCACCAAAAGAGAACAAAATAATCCCTCTACTTTAACCAAGAGTGGCGTTAAGTTTTTTTTTTAATCATGAAAACGTATTATTAAAAAATTCACTTATTAACACTGTGGGGAGGGCACAGAGGCCACATCATGTGTGTGTGTGTGTGTGTGTGTGTGTGTGTGTGTGTGTGTGTGTGTGTGTGTGTGTGGTGATTAGAAGACAGTTTTGTGGAGATGGTTCTCCCCTCCAAACTGTCAATTCTGAGGACTGAACTTAGGTCCCAGGCTTATGTAGCAAGCACCTGCTGAGCCATTCCATTGGCCCTGAAACAAATTGTTATAACTTTGCTTTGCTTTTTATTTCTTTCATTTTTCCTTATTAAGAAATTTTCTACTCACTCTACATACCACCCACAGATTCCCCCCTCCTCCCTCCTCCTACATTCCAGCTCTCCTTCCCTAGCCACCCCACATCCCCATCTCAGTGTGCCAGGCTCTGCTGACTCCCCATGGCGGTAAGTTTTAATACGGTTTATGGGAACGTCTGCCACGGCATGCCCCATCTGCATTAGTCTGCTTGTGGTAAACTACAAAGGTAAATCATGAACCAGGAGCCCATATGTGAGAGAATTTTGTACATTTGCCATGAGCTTGACTTAGAGATTCTTTGCAGAAAATTTTAAATCTATAGGCCATGTTACCAAAGTAGAATGACAGTTTTTGTTTGCTAGAGTATTGTGATTCTGACAAACAAGATTAAAGCTTCCCTGATTTTGAACTCTTTTTTTTTTTTTTTTTTGAGATTAACATTTGAATTTATTTCTCATCCAGTTGTTATTAGGAAACTTTTTAATTAAAATATTTTTATTAATTCTGAGAATTTAATGTGTTTTAATCATATGCACTCCTACCCCTGCCCCTAACTCCTCCCAGTCCACCTCCCATCCCCCAATTTTGTGTCCTTTTAAAAAAATAACTCATCTAGTCCAATTTGTGCTGTTCATATACTCCCAGGTGTGGGATCATAGACTTGTGCATGGTACACCACCAGGGGCCATACTCTAAAGAAACAAATGCCTCTCCCCCAGAAGCCATCAACTGCCTATAGTGCCTCAGTGGGGGTGGGGGCTCATGAACCCCATTGCCTTCCATTAAAAAGGCTAATTTTTTTTGTGATATATATTTTTTATTTTACAATACCATTCAGTTCTACATATCAGCCATGGGTTCCCCTATTCTCCCCCCTCCCACGCCCTCCCCTTACCCCCAGCCCACCCTCCATTCCCACCTCCTCCAGGACAAGTCCTCCCCCGAGGACTGTGATCGACTTGGTAGACTCAGTCCAGGGAGGTCCAGTCCTTTCCTCCCAGACTGAGCCAAGTGTCCCTGCATAAGTTCCTGGTTTCAAACAGCCAACTCATGGAATGAGCACAGGACTTGGTCCCACTGCCTAGATGCCTCCCAAACTGATCAAGCCAATCAACTGTCTCACGATTTTGAACTCTTGACATGGAGATTTCCAGCTTGTGTCCCCAGCATTGACTCAATTATTTGAGACCTTAGCAATTCCAATATGCTATTGCTCCCCCCCAATCTTCTGCAAAAGTATAGAAATTATTACATTAAAACTAAAATCAGGGACTGAGGAAATGGTTCAATGGATAAAGCACTTTTTTTTTAAACAAATGTGAGGACCAGAGAGTTAGGATGCCAAGAACTCATAGAATGATGGGTAGATATGGTGGTCACATGTATTTTCTCCATTTGAGTAGCAAAGACAGGTGATTCCTGTGTGAGCTGGCTACCTGAACTCACTGTAATTGGCAAGCTCCAGGATCAATGGGAAACTCTACCTCAATAAATTAACCAGAGAACAATAAAGGGAAAGACCTAATGTCAACTTTGGGCCTACACACACACACACACACACACACACACACACACACACACACACACACACACACACACTCACATATTCATGAGCACAACACATAGCAACATCCCTCAGATCATCACTCACGTACTCTAACCACAACACCAAACCATGGTCTCTCTCAAACAGAATATTCTCTCCCCCTCAAATTTAAAGATCTGTCTTAGTTTATTTTCTATTGCTGTAACTGAAGACCACAGATTGGTTAATTTATAAAGAAAAGTGGTTTATTTATCTTATGGTTTTGGAGGCTGGCAAGTCCAGGAGCATGGTACACCCATTTTTTTAAGGTACGTCCTCAAGACCATAAAAGGCAGAGAGCAACACGTGAATAGATAGAGAAAGCTGCCTGACTCAAGTCTCTCTTCCTCTTCTAGTACAGCCATTAATATTATAATGGGGGAGGGGTCCTTCTTACTTTGCATAGCTGTGACAGAGCACTGCAAGATACTCATGCACGGTTCGTCTTATCAACAGTTATGAGTTTCATTTCCTCTGTATTCTCTCAAGTTGCCTCCAAAGACGTTTATTAAAAAGTCTTTGTCCTTGAGAACAAGAGTGCATAGAAAAGTCCCTGGAACAACACTGGAAAGAAGGAGAAGGAAATTTTGACTAGAACTGTAGTAAAACTCAAGCCTATAAACACTGGGACTAAGATTTCCCAGCTATAAAGCATAAGATTTTTACCTACTGGCAACAGGATTGTGGTCGTAGGAGCAGATTTAAAGTTTGGAATTCTTGACAGTTCTCCAGAAGCAAACAGTCTTCAGAAGGAGAAAGCCTCGACCACAATGCTGTTTCTAGAGGGACCCTGCTTGACAGGGATCCTTCTCTACACCACTCAAAGGACTAGTAGTACCCAAAAGACTGCGGCCTGTTGGCCATTCTGGAATGTGGGCATTCTTTCCTCATTCTTCTCTTCCTTCTTTCCTCTCCCATGCTCTCCTTTCTCTCTTAAGATACATTATTGCTACAGACTCAAAGGTTCTGGGTAGCTAGCCAGTGATTGACATTTTTCAGCCAGCACAAGTTCTATGTCTCTGTCTTTAGCGTTGCTTTCTGTATTTATAGTCATTGCTTGACTCAAACACTGCGAGGCCTGTGCATGCTCTGACCAGCATGCACATCCAAGCTCTGATTTGTGCAAGTTTTTTTTTCTGCAAGTGCTACCAGCCAGTTCCTATAGTAAAATACTCATTCCAGTAGTAAAATAGTCAGCTTTATTTATAATTGTTTTAAATCATTGTCACTGTCTCTCTGTGTGTCTCTGTCTCTGTCTCCCTGTCTCTGTCTGTCTGCCTCTCTCTCTCTCTCTCTCTCTCTCTCTCTCTCTCTCTCTCTCTCTCTCTCTCTCTCTCTCTCTCTCTCTCTCTCAACAAGAGGACATACAGGACAGGTAACCAAAAATCAAAACCCCTATAAAAAAAGTTTCTGGCTCCAGTGAAAGCAGCTCAAGGACCCTCTGTCAGAGATAACATCTGTAAACAAACTTTCATGGAGAAAAGGGAACAAGAAACAGATGGTTTGAATTTGGGACCTGCCTGCCTCACATTTCCAAACTTTACAAAGGCAGCTTACTATGGTGGTAACTGACTGTCTCTCAGCTCTCTCCTGTGTGACCTTTGGCGAACCCCTATTGGCCACATGTGAGTCATGCAAATAATACATTAGCTAATCCTGGTAAACATCTCGAAAATTACTTAGGATTTACTAGTCTCCCAGTAAACTTTTTGTGAAGTGTTAATACTAATTATGAATTAATAGCTATTACATGCCATTCAGGCTATTTTTCAGGGCATCGGGGGTGCTGTCAATGGCACAAACTACAGATTGGATTATTTTTTTAAGAAAAGATGTTAATTTTGGCTCCGCACTCTGGAGATCCAAGGCTGAGAAGCACAGCTCGTGATGACCTTCATGCTGACACAGTCCCAGCCTGATATTATACAGGGTACAGCCAGAGGCAAGTAATTCACGTGTTTGTTTTGTGTATCTCCGCCTTTTTATTATTTATTTATAAAACCTTTAGGCTAAGGATCGATTAATCATGGAGGCTCCACCTTAATGCCCTTACCCAGGCTTAATCACCTCCCAAAGGCCTTTTCAATAAACATCGTAGATTCAATTTCCACTCTTAAAAGAGCTCACAGTAGGAATGGAATTTCAGTGCAAGAAGCCATGAAGGACATCCTTAAGACCTATCCAAAGCGTAGCGCTTTGCAAATGTTTGAACAGCGAAGACTCTATGGTTTGTTCCTTTCCCTCCATTCCCCTCCACAAGTGAAAATCTGATCAAAATATTTATGTCGATCCTCTTCATCTTTGTGATTAACATGAAAGAGGTGATTGTACAGAGATTGGATTTTACTCATCAATATCATCCTCACAGAGTGCAGCATAGTAATTTATTAATGTAATTAGAGGTGGGGCTGGGGAGATAGCTTAATGGATAAATTGCTTGCTGCCCAAGCATGAGAACTCAAGTTTGGGTCCCCAGCTCCCACACAAATGATGGAGGCAGTAGTGCATGCATTATTATTACTCCAGTGCTATGGGGCAAAGACAGGTAGACCCTGGGAGTGCCCTGGTCAGCTGACTTAGCTAACACAGAAACCTGAGAGAGCCTGTTCCCAATAAAAGATGCAAAGTATTAAAGAGACATACCTGACATTGATCTCTAGCCGTCTATGTACTTGTGTATGTATGCATGAACATGAATACATACTCGCACACATGTACATATAGCACACACATACACACAATTTAAAGTGAACAAGCCATTTGAAACAAGCATGTGTTTATTATTTAAAAGTTTTCTTGTGGTCAAGTGACACAAATGAACTCCACACGCCTAAATTGAGCAACTTACTATATAAAAAACAAAACAAAATTATTGGTAGTTTATTTCTTGAAGGTAGAATAGAGGGTGATATTTTTGCATTCTTACATCTTAGAATCTTCTTTTATAAATAGTACATACTTTTTATTAATAAACTTTTGAGAAAATAATGTATGTAAAATTTTTGTCATATAAAAAACTCATTACTATTAACCTGTATAAAAATTACTAAATGATCAATGACTTACTAAAAGCTAGTGATTCTGCAGGAATTAACCAAGATGAAAGGAAATCAAGAAGGAAATAATCACAGAGACCAATAAAGAAGCTTTGGAGAGGCAGCAGAAAATTGGAAAAGCAAGACATGGGAAAAGAATCTTCTATGCATTCTAGAGAAACATATTGAAATGATGGAGTTAGTGAGAGAAGACACAAGGAAGGAATTAAATATGGTGGATCTGGGTAAAAATACAGAGATGTAAGTAGGGGAACATAAGATGGCATTTTGGAGTAAAAGGATGATGTTAGAGATAGCCAAAAATGAAAAGACACTTAGGATTGAGAGTCAATTTAGTTTCAACATCAAAGGGACAATTAAAGAATATGTGGTGTGTGTGTGTGTGTGTGTGTGTGTGTGTGTGTGTGTGTGTGTGTGTGTGTGTGTGATGGCTAATACTGTTGCTTGACAGGATATAAAATCACCTACGAATTATGTAGGAGATTTCTCTTAGAAAGCTTCTGGATTGGCTAACTGAGGTGGGAAGAAGAAGGCTGAAATGGGGGCAGGGCATCTTTCAATAGACTGGAATCCCAGTCCAGATAAAAAGAGAGCACGTAACCAGCAACATCATTTCTCTCCCTCTGCTTCCTGACATTAGGTGCAATGTGACCACCATTGGAGTGGTATCTCCTCTCACTCTGAGCTGAAAAATGGCCCTTCTTCCTTTAAGTGACATATATGTCAGGTACATTTGGGCTCAACAATGAGAAGAGTAACCCATATACCCTGGAGGTTGAATTTTAGCATGATAAAGTTCAAAAATAGAGGCATGTTAAGAGATGGAAAAAAAAAACAAAACAAAATATTAAAAGTAAAGAAATAGAATAAAATTATCCTAATGCGATCTGGGAGACAAGTGGCAAGATTGTAGACTGATTATGTAAGTTTTAACTTACATTAAACTAATATGCTAATGAATAGCTTTAAGTTATTGAATCTGTATGAGATAGAATTTTGACGTGTATCACCTTAGTTCATCTCAGCTGTCTGATGGTGGGGGTGGTAATTGTTGCTCTTTATTTATGCATGAGGAGATGGGGCAAAAAATGCCAAAATTTGAATTTACACCCTTGAAAATTCTTATGTTCATTTCTAAAGATTGTCATGTTTTCATAACACATTATATAGGAGATTGCAACAAGAGAAAACAGGGAATCAGAAGAAATGTTTGAGCCTGAGAGCAGTCTAATTCTGAACAGCATGAGGATACATAAGAAAACAGCAAAACATTCTGCTCTAACCCAGGTCTTTGTCATTGTTTTGTGTTGGCTTTGTTTTCTTCTCAAAAACTACCCTGCAAAGTTTCATTATCCCCAAATGCTAATGGGACTTTTCCCCCTCTCTTCCTCATTTATGTTTTCCTACTATTTTCATTTGTTATCAGTTCTTTGAGTTTTATACATGGTTTGAATATATTTATCTCTTTCCTCAACTCTTCCCCAATGTATACAACTGTAAGTTCATGACAGAATACATTTAATCCTTTAAAAAATGGTTATTTGGGGGGTATTATAATAAAGTTCTAATGGAAATTTTATTATAGCAAAATAGCATACATATAAATTATGATTAAAAACTAGAATAATTTATAAATAGTTGTTGTGTTTTGGATGCAGATAAACTGAAAGAAATAATAGGAAGTACCTCTTTTACAGAAAGAACATTGTATACAATATCATAGATAAAACATCATAGATAATATTACTTGCTATTTATGACGGACAGGTCATTTATAGTTGACAATATGAATGAATAATTCAAGTTATCTTATATTCTTATGGCAATCCACTGTTTAGTAAAAATAATATTTATTTTCAGGGAAATTCATAGTATTATAGTATTTCAAAATGATGGTCATGTACAAGAAGGCACTAAAAATTCTGATTTTTTTGTTAGAATAATTTATGTAAAAGATAAGTTGGTTAAGAAAATTTCCTTAATATTAACATTTTTAAATTATTCATGAATTTCATAACTTTGCATTTGTGTTTTTAACATAGACTTTCTCTGTTCTTTTTCCAATGTGATGACATGCTAAATTCACTTAGCTATGACAAACATCAAACCATATAGAAAAAGATAGATGTTGTATGTACAGATTCTTAGAATGTCGATATTAATGCCATTCTAGAATTAAGACTTACAAATATTTTTTCTCAGAAAGCAACCCCAAGCTTTAAACACCAGTGTTCAGAAAAGAAGTATTTCATATATATATATATATAGCAGGGGCTCTCAAACTGTGGGTCGTGATTCCTTTCAGGGAGTTGAATGAACCTTTCAAAGTATCTCCGAAGACCTTCCTGCATATCAGTTATTTACATTATGATTCATAACAGTAGTAATATTACTGTTATGAAGTAGCAATAAACATAATTTTATGGTTGGGGGTCACCACAAGATAAGGAACTGTATTAAAGGGTTGCAACATCAGCAAGGTTGAGAACCACTGGTCTAAACTAACCTTCTAATGTCCAATATAAATTTCATCTTGTGCTGCTCTCTGTAGAAAACAAGAGCTTGATGGGGTCTTCATTTTCAGCCAGTGCTTTACCAGCTCTTTTCAGCACATAGATTACATGCAGCACTTTTTAAAGCAGGTGTGGTGACTTATGCTTATAAACCCAGCACTTAAAGATGGCAGCAAGAGGGTCAGAAATTCAAGATTTGGTCTTAAAGCTAGCTTGACTTTGTGAGACTGTCTCTCAAAAAACTATAGCAAAATAAATCTTTTTATCAATTACACTTTAAATGTATCCTTATTTTGTGAAGTTTTCCTATGCTTTGCTTTAACTTTTGCTTGTTATTTTGGCCTATATTACTTAATATTTCTTCAACTAAATTAAGAGTTTGATGTGCCTAAGATTTTAGGTCAATGCATTCACCTTTGTCCATTTTTTCCTGTTGCCTGTGTTTGTGTGCCATATCTGAATAATCATTGCCAAGGTGTACATCAAGCAACTTTTACCCTGTTTTTATTTCTCTAGGGATTTTATGATTTTATGTTGTATATTTGAGTCTTTAACCACCTGAGGCTAACTTCTGGTCAGGGCAAGGTATAAGAAATTGTTTCAGGAGGTTGGGGGTTAGAACTGAGGTTAGCAGAATAATGTAAGTTATTGTTTAAGTAAAAAATGTTGTGATTTCACTCCATTCCAAATCCATAATCTGGGAAGACATGGGGTTAATTTATTCCAAATATTTTATGCCAGCCTATAATCCTTTACTGTAAAGAATTTTATTTTTATTTTTAAATTGTAAGGCTCTCTTTCAAAACCATGAAAGTTTTTCTTCAGCGTATGAAAGGAAGAAAAAAAAAGATTAACTGATATCATTCAATTTTTTTACCACCTTGTTCACAGAAATACAAACCACAACTGCAGGTCATGAGGCAGTTTTAAATTTTAAATATGATCGTAGCTATCAATGAAAAATAAAAGAAATCCATGAAAATATTTTTAATTATATATATGAAAAATAAAAGAAATCCATGAAAATAATTTTAATTTTACATATATATATATACATATATATGTATGTATTAAGTATCCCAATATATCTGAAAGTATTTCCACTTTAACCCAAAATAAAGATAAGATTATTAGCTAAATATATTTTATAATCGTTTATATTATGCTAACTCTTTGATATCTGGTATATTTTACTGTTACAGAATATTTCAATTTAGATTCACCACATTTCAAGTATTTGATAGCCATTACAACCAAATGTCTACCATAGACAATACAGTTCTAGACAATAATTTTTCTGCCTAAGACGTGCCCTCCACACTATCCACCCATAGTTAATTTTCTCCTGACTGATAGATGTGGCTTCTTAATGAATTCCCTGTTACCCGATAGCTTTTTATAGCCACGGTATCTTTCATTGCAATTCTGAATTAGGTCCCTGATTCCAGTGTTTAGGTAGATCAGCAGTTCACTTCTTGATTCTTAGTACTTTGATCTACTCCAATCAAATGAATTTTGCCTCTGCTTTCAGCCCTTCTCTGTTAGAAATATACCATGGACTTCATATTCACGTGTAAATTATATCTCCAGTGGTTCACTCAGAATATAGTTTTTTATTTCAAAAAAAAAGGAAGGAAGGAAGGAAGGAAGGAAGAGAAAGAAAGAGAAAGAGAGAGAGAGAGGAAAGAAAGAAAGAAAGAAAGAAAGAAAGAAAGAAAGAAAGAAAGAAAGAAAGAAAGAAAGAAAGAAAGAAAGAAAGAAAAAGACAGAGAGAGATAGAAAGGGCCTACCTAGACCTCTGTTCTTTGGCCAAATTGAGACTCACGCTTCTTCAGGTCTGTTGGTTAATTTTTGTCAACTTGACACAAAGTAAAGTAATTTGGGAAGAGGGAACCTCAGCAGAGAAATTGCCCATGTCATTTTGTCCCCTGGACATGTGAGACATTTTCTTGCTTAATGATTGATGTGGGAGGCCCTAGCCCACTGTGGATAGATGATCCTGGGTTGAATAAAAGAGCAAGCTGTGCAAGCCATGAAAAACAAGCCAGTAATCCAGTTTGTCCTCGGTTTCTGCCTCAAGTTCTTATCTTGAGTTCATGTCTTGGCTTCCCTAGATGATGGGCTGTAACCTGTAAGTCACGCAAAACCTTTCATTCCCAAGTTGTTGTTTTAATATGTTATTGAGATAGAATTATATCCCAGCTACCCTCCCTCTAATATTTCCCATGTCTCTCACCCAGTTCTCTCAAATTGATGACCTCTTTTTCTTTCCTCTTTTGGTTTTTCGAGACAGGGTTTCTCTGTGTAATAGTTCTGACTGTCTTGAAACTTGCTTTGTAGAACTTGCTTGCCTCGAACTCACAGAAATCTGCCTGCCTCTGCCTTCTGAGAACTTGAATTAAAGGCATGTACCACCACCACCCAATATGGCCTCTTTTTTATTTGATTATTATTGTTACAAATATAAATGTATGTGTACACACAAATATGTATTTATCTGGAATATACAATATACAAATACAGCCTGCTGAGCTCATGTTTTGTTGTTGCTGTGTACATGGTTTCAAGGCTGACTACTCTGCATTAGATTGTATTAGTTAGTGTTTCATCACAGCTATCTTGAAGCAAACTAGGATCTCTTTTAAGACACTTTAATTTTTCCAACCTCATCTATTTACTGAAAACAGATGGCTAAGGTTTGTAGAGGTAGGCCTGAAGATGCTCCAAGACACCAGAGTCACGCAGAACTAAAATTGCCTCTGGCACGAGGCCACTCCTGTAGAAGGCATGTTGTGTAGCGTTCTCTTTGGTTTCTCCAGAAATATATTTGTGCTTCACCTGTTCTACTTCAAAGATATTCTGCATGATAGGAATAGGTCCAGCTAGTTTCAAACTTCAACATTCACATGTGCCTGTGTACACATCCCCCAAGGGGTTTCACCGACTTCCATGATGTTAGATAAGGTACAGTGTCAGCCCCAATACTGACATTTCCAGTCATTTCCTTTCTCTTTAGCTCACACATTCCTTATCCTCATTTGTTTTCTCTAGCTGTTATTGCCTTTCCCATTCTATTGAATGACATTAATTTCTGTACTATCACACTCAGCAAATACAAAATCGGGGCCCTCTTCTAACAATGCTATCCCTCCATTTGTCCATAGTTATTATTTAACTTAATTTAATTTTTTACAAACTGTGAGTATATGTGTATGTGTGTGTTAGTATGGCTATAGTCACGTGAGTGCAGTGCCTATGGAGGACAGAAGAAGGCAACAGATCCCCTGGAACTGAAGTTATAGCTAGTGGTGAACTATCTGACATGAGTGCTGGGAATCCAACACTGCTTCCATCTGCAAGAGCAGTATGCCCCTTTAACCACGGAGCCTTTAGTCCATCCCCAGACCACTTGTTTAATTAGTCATTAAAATCTAGTCATTCTTCTGCAGAAATTGCTCTTGAATTCTTTCTTTGTTCTTTCTGCTCATTATGGTTCACTTTAGCATCTGGCATTTAGATTAGCATCAGTTTTGGCAATGCTGGGTCTATATTGCAAATGACTTATCTTTCACTACTTTCCTCCTTTGAAGACTATTAAGATAACAATGATTCTTGTAACATATTCTCAGCTCTTCTCTGCCTGTACTAGAATTTTCCCCATGCATTATTATGGAGAAAAAAATTTTTTGGAAATGCTTCCTACAGAAGTCAGAGATAGGAACCTAGACCAATGAAAGGGGCTACATTTGATAAGTTGAGTGCAGGGTGCATGTGCCTGTTTTTCTGAATAATAATGCATATTTTATGAATTCTATGATCTGTGGTTTAGAAGAGAAAAAAATATGGCTGCTGAGTGAATGGCTTGGAATTAGAGAGAGCTGCATATTCTTTACCCTGATGTACAGATGCCAGAGAAATCTTGACTCTGCCTTCAGCTTTTCTATTAAGAACTGTGAACCCTATTTCTGTGATAGTAAACTTGCTTATTTTCAGTTCTCAGTTCTCTTTCTTGGTAAACAAATTATTTTCTCTTCTTATAATGTGAGATTTTTTTTCAAATTCTGCTATTCTTTCAAAATACTTTCATAAACAGCTGTTCCAAATTTCTGGAGAGAAGGCAAGTCACAGATTTATAAAAAAAAAAAAAAAGTTAGTGTGATTATATCTGTCAGCGCAATCTTCCAAGCTCTTTTTCCTGAAAGAGTTGACTTTTGTCTTGCTGACTGAACTATAAACACGGCTTCAACAATTGTGAAAATAGACATTGAATTTAGAAGAACTCATTTTCCACAAACAAAAAAAAAGAGAGAGAAACAATGAATAATGAAAGTTGCAGCTAAAAATAAAGAAGATACATTTGATGTAAGATGATAAAGGTTGAATTTTTCAACATTTATATTGTATTGAAAATTTGGACTAATTTTCTCAATGCAGTTAATTCCTCTTGGCTAACCGTTTCCATTACATCTAAGAAAATGAAAAATATATAAATGAAAGATTTGTTTAAAGAAAAATTTCTTTTCTCATGTAAAGTTCTTGAAAAAAATTGATGTGTAAACAGTGCAGACTTTCTGAATAAGAGAATTTTCCACTGAGTATTTCCTCTTGAATGTTAAAAACTCCTAACTGAAAAGTTATTGTTTTGGTAACTCTTATCAGTTAGTGCAAAGGAGCAAAATTTAGCAGTTAACAAAGGATGTTGACGGCCTGACTCCTGCACCTTCATAGGATACAGAAAAACTCAAGATGTGCCATGAAAGTGCTGGGAAATTTTACAACGAACAAAAAAAAAACTGCCTGTGAAAGAAGTAATCAGGATCCCGTTTCCTCTTTTGAGGAAATACCAACAGAGATTAGTAGGCAACAAAGGTTACAAGTTTCTCATGGCAGGGGTTGTGTCATCCTGCAAAAGAAGGAATTGACACTAGTAGCCAGACACAATGCCAGGGACCAGCTTGCTGTGGAGAAGGACTCAACATGGAAGTCAAACACTTCTGTTTAATCCCTGATCTGCTTGTCCAATTTTAAGACCTAACTTGTGCTTTGTACCCATATTATAAAAGTGATAGCTGGGTGTCTAAAACTATGGAGAAAGCATTTCTGACTATAACTGTGGAAATGGAAGAGCCAGGAACTCCACTTATATTTCTCTTCTCAGAGTTTCCTTTAAAAGCTTTTGCTAGATTAGTAGTGACAGGTTGTACAGAACTGAACAGGCATCAGATCTACTCTCTTCCCATGCTGCGGTGATTCTTGATCATATGAGCTTCTCTGAGGTCTGTGCAACAAGTGTTGTGCTACTCATAGCATTTTTTGTATGTTTGTTTATTTGTTTGTTTTTCAAGACAGGGTTTCTCTGTGTAGTTTTGGTGCCTGTCCTGACCTTGCTCTGTAGACCAGGCTGACCTGGAAGTCACAGAGATCCACCTGACTCTGCCTCCCGAGATCTGGGATTAAAGGCATGCACCATTGCCATCCGGCTCAGCATTTGTTAACAGTCTTGTCTTCAAGATAGTTCTCTGGTGCTTTTTGTAGTGTCCATAGTTCTAGACTTCCCACTGATCATCTAAATGTTTCAGCTTGGTGACACTTGCTCAAGAGTAACCAAAGAAAATCTCTAGGCAGTATTGGTATTGTCCACCAGCAAGTTGGAACCCTTTAATGGTAATGATGCCTCTAATACAAAAACAATAAAATCCACACTCTGTGTTTAATACCACTAGGTAAATGAGAGTATCTGAGCAGAGACTAGCTAATGTGGTGGTACACACTGTTATACCAACACTTGGGAGGTAGAAGAAAGAATCATGAATTCAAGATCATCCTCAGCTACATAGCAAGTCTATCCTGGGCTACATGAGAGCCATTGTCAAAACAAAACCAAATACATACAGAGAATCAAAACCAAAGAAATGTATTATTTTGGTTTCTTAAGTGGATGGAGCAGCACATAGGGCTATGCATGTTTCCATAGAGGATTCATCATTGTATAGGATCTTTCTGTTTATTACAGACTACTCTAAAAAGCAAAACATGCTTTACCTCCACAGAACATGCTGAAGAAGTAGCTAGATATACTTTCTCCCTTACCTGAACAAATTAAATCTATCTGAGTACTTCAACTGAGAAATACAACTTAATAAAATAATTGTACCAAGTTTAAGAATAAATACATCTGTAATTAGAAAAATTTCTGATATAAAAATTTCAGAATGCTAGGCCAGCTATCAATATTACTTAACATGTAACTGATTAATTTTTTTCATCATGTGCTTAGAAACTAGTTTATACACACACACACACACACACACACACACACACACACACACACACACAAACAAGCATGTTTTTCTATTAAAAAGATTGGATATTAAATTTTACATTGAGGACTAGGGATGTAGATTATAGGTAGAACATTTGTCTATAACATGCAAGATCCTAAGCTTAATCCACCATTACTACAAAAAAAGTAGTTTGCAGAGTTAAAACATAAGAAATAGGAAAAAAATACTTAGACTTTTGTATATTTATTTAGTAAATATTCTAAAACAAGATAGTCTTATCTTGATAAAAATGACTCTTTTACAGAATCAATTGTCTCATCTTTAAACAAAATCACTGTACTTCTCATGCATATATAATTTTAATATTGTCCCTTAATTGTCCTTGTAGCAAAAAAGACCATATGTCTGCCCTCAGGACCCATTATGTGCGATACAGCTAAGCAGCCAAATACAGGAGCAATATTCCTGCCTTTGAAATGGCTGCTCTATTTTACTTCCCTGTTCCCAGAGGAAAAGTATAAAATGTTACCTGCAGCTGGTTACAAGCATATGTGTCATCCAGTAGCTCTAGGAAGGAATCTAGGGCATTCTCTACTGAGCCATGATCAATCTGTGTTAGTCACACTCGGGCTAGGTCACTTCCCACATGGGTAGCAGTACAATGGAAGCAGAGAAAGAATCAAATCCCTGTTGCCTTTGTTCTTGGAGATTGCAAGGGAAAAAGAAAAATGGAATGCTCTGCTCAATTCTGTTTAGCCAAGATCAAGTAAGGCAGGCTAATCTTGCGTTTAGACCTTTAACTCTCTTTTATCCTCTGTGTTTTGCTTGAGAGTTTCTTTAAAAAGGGATATGATAGTATAAAGTGACTCTTTAATGGTAAAATACAATGGTCCACAATGTACCTATCTCACAATAATTGCCTTAGCTGTTCAGAAAAGGGGAATACTGTAAAGCTAATGGCTTTTCTTCCATGTGGCATTAACAGTCATAAGGAAGGACACTTTGGTGTCCAATTCCCCACAATTTATTTACAGGTACTATCAAAACACAGCAACAGTAATTGGAAATATGAGAAAAAGCATATATCCAGAATAATAATAAGAAACACTGTGTTGTCTTAATATTTAATGTTATTATCTATATCCCAGGACAGTTGAGTCTTGGCTCAATTTTGTTCATTGGTTTTGTGAGATATAAATCTCATTACTGACTGGTGGGTTTCTAGATCCTCAGTTATTGGCCATGGTTCCCAGTGGTAAGGCTGTTCTACCAGACATCCTTAAAGTCATCAAGATAACACAGAGTTTATGCTTCATTGAGCAAAGGAAAGGCCATTGTTCTTCCTTCAGAGTTGTGCATTTTTCTATACAATATGAATTAGCAACATTTTCCGTGTGAACTCAAAAGATAGAGATTATCTTGTTGTTTGTCTCTTTGTTCTGAGATGGGCCTCATTGTTTAGCTCATTCAAGTCTTGCACCTCTTACCACAATCTCCCAAGTACTGGAATTATGAGAAAGTGTCTATCCACCTGTTGATGAATGCCTTCGCAAAGTTTAATGACAAAAGTAGAATCAGCGACTGATTTAAGAGACTATTAAATCCCCTTTCAAGGGTCAGTAGCTTGGATTAAACACCCCCCAAGCTGAATGAGAGCTCAGTTTCCTACAGATGGAATTGTTTCTTCTCTTTAGAAAGTGAGGCCATCAAACATTAAGATATGGGGTGATTATAGGACAGAACAAACCAATTAAACAATCTGGGGTCAGCTGCTGGATGTTAAATTTTGCCTCTCAGTTGCCT
Source organism: Peromyscus maniculatus bairdii (assembly GCF_049852395.1). Classification (NCBI taxonomy): domain Eukaryota; kingdom Metazoa; phylum Chordata; class Mammalia; order Rodentia; family Cricetidae; genus Peromyscus; species Peromyscus maniculatus. The sequence continues at coordinate 19,818,766 of NC_134868.1, forward strand.
TAGACAAAGGAAGGATATGTTCCTCAACTGTTTTCTTTCTTTTTTTTTTTTTGCACTTCAATTGTTTTCTACCTAAATTATTGTCATAGAACTAAATTTGATTGTTTCATATTAATATTGTAGAATGTTTAATGTAGTGCCTGGGACAATGAGCTCTGTAAGGGTTAAATAAGAAATTATTACATATACAAATTATGCCAGGAGTAGATTTGCATATCAATTATTCCACTTAGATTTAATTCTACATTACTTCCAGTGGTTAAGATCAGATTAGTGTTTAGAATGGGTTGTCTGTAGCTGAAAGTTTTTTCTGGTCCTGCCCAGCCCCATGAACCCTGCAGCTGCTTATAAAATAATCACTCAGAAGCTTATATTAATTAAAACTGTTTGGCTATTAGCTCAGGCCTACCACTTGCTAGCTCTTACATTTAAACTCAGCCCATTTCTTTTAATCTATATGTTGTCACGTGTTTTGTGGCTTCACCTGTGTGCTGTTACATGCTGCTCCTTGGACTGTGGGCTGGCATCTACTGACTCAGCCTTCCACTTCCCAGAATTCTCCTTGTCTGTTTATCCTGCCTATACTTTCTGCCTGGCTACTGGCCAATCAGCATTTTATTTATCAACCAATCAGAGCAACATGTTCACAGCATACAGAACATCCTACAGCAGTTGTCCTGAGCTCTGAATGTGGGGCAGAGTGTTCTGGGTCAGCAATATGTGATATATGAACAGATCAGTGAGACATTTAGGTTAGGGTAAGATTCAAAGTGACACTATGTTAAAAACAATTGTGATGGTTAATCTCAACTGTCAACTCCATGAAGTGTAGAGTCACCTGGGAGAGGGTCCTTTGGGAATGTCTGTGGAGCATTATCTTGTTAGATTAATTGAGGGAGAAGACCTGTCTATACGGGGTGATACATTCATCTAAACTGGTATTCTGGGCTATATGAAAAGAAGAAAGTGGAGCTGAGCACCAGCATTCATTGCTGAGAATGCAATAAGACCACTTGCTTTAAGCCCCTATAGCCTTGGCTTCTCTACTGTAATTTGAACCAAAATAAACCCTATTTTCCTTAAGTTGTGCTGTCAGGGTGTCTCATCACAGCCCCAGAAATGTTACTGATATATAGTGAGGAGAAGTGTGTAAGAATCCACAAAACTGCATGGTTACCATTGGCCAGGTCTGTGTCTGGGATAATAGCAGGCAGAATTTCATCATAGTTCTATAGCAGCTACCATGGAAACTGCTGTGGCCTGACACACAGTTCACCAGCTCAGGCTTCTCATCCCCTCCTGCAGCTTAGTTAGATCAGGGACCCTCTAACCTCTAATCATGGCAATGACCCATGGTATAAGATAAAATTTGAAAAGAATCCTCAAATTCCTGAGATTAGGGACATGGACCTTGTCTGTCTCTCAACACTAATTCCCCAACTACAAGGAATTTGTCAATACACAGCTATATTAACATTTGCCAGGGTTCTGTCAGACCAATGAATTTTATAATAATTATGTTTGAAAATACTTGAAAATCAAATAAAATTTCCAGTGGGAGAATACCCAAAATAGAACAGAAATATGCTGGGAAACTCAGTGGGTACTTCATTTAATAAATATGTTTCAAGCTACTGTATAAATCATTGATTTTTCTGAGAGTTATAGAATGTTCTCATGGGAATGTATCTCAGGAAAAAGTACATAAATGTATAAAGGAATTATAAGTAATTAAAATAAGCATCCACAAAAGTAACTGAGAAGTCTTTGTAATTCATAAATGTATTTACTCCAAAAATAAAAGCTTACTTCTTTATAAATTTTATTCTGTAGTCATGTTGTTCCAAAGTAATTTAAGATTCCACTCTTGAGAGTAAGGAATTATGTTGAAAAATTAAAAGTAACATTTTAAAATGAATAATTTTGTCTGAATTTAAGATCTTTCACATTGTTATTTTAGATGTTTGCTCTTTAAAATAAGTTTGTTTCCTTCATTGGTTACAAAACTAATACATTCACAAATCAAATTAAGCCACTACTGTGTTTCCTATTTAGTCTCAAAAATTCAAAATTATGATACTTTCTATAGTTCTCAATTTCAGTTTCACTCCATGATGCCAAGGAGATGAAGAGATAAATGTGCAGGTATGGCTAGGCCGTTTGAACCACAGGATGCAATTAACATCCAAGCCCAGTGTAAAATCCCTGCCTCCCATAGTTGATGTCATGGAAGGATTGAAGAGAGGAACAATTACATTTCCCGTGCCCTCTCAATGACTTCTGACACCAGCTACCTGGAATTGAACCAAACTTCACAATTCAAGGATACACTCTTCTGCAAGAAAACTTTCACCCCATGCACTGGCTGCTAGTTTGGGTTCTCCAAACCACCATTATCCTTGCCAGCTGGCTTCAAATTTGGGAGTTCCCATTGCTACTTCAAATTTGATTTGCTAGACTGACTCACCAAAACTTAAGAAAGTGCTATACTGACGGTTATGCTTTATTATGACTACAGGAAATCAGAACCATCCAAATGGAAAATTTCACAGGGTAAGGTCTAAGAGAGGCCCAAATGTGAAAATTCCCATTGTCTGAAAACTTGTGGACTCTGTGAATTTGTAGATATTATTATCCTAATATGTGGTAGTACTCACAATATCAGCAATCACTGAAGCTCAACTTATTCCCAGTGCCATCATTTTGTAGGGGCTCCATTGCACAGGCACAGTTGGTGAATGCAATAGACTTGTTCTTCATTCTCCAGCCTCCTCCCCTTCATGGAGACTAGGCTGATTTCACCTAGAATAAAACCTGTACCTTGTATGGATGCAGCAATGCATAGATACAACCCCAACACTTGGAGGTAAATGTAAGTAGAATCCAGAATCCAAGGTCATTCTTGGCTACAAAGTAAGTTCATTTCCAGCCTGGGTTACATGAAATGTTGTGACCCAAAAAATGAAAGAAAGAGTGAGAGCGTGTGTGTGTGTGTGTGTGTGTGTGTGTGTGTGTGTGTGTGTGAGAGAGAGAGAGAGAGAGAGAGAGAGAGAGAGAGAGAGAGAGAGAGAGAGAACAAAGTATTTTGTCCATCTAATTACATGCTTGATGGTGTCACTTTAGTAGCATGAGTAGTTATCCAAAATCAGAGGGCCAAACTACATACAACAAGGACACACTAATTGTCTGAGAAAGTCCAAGGACTTATAGGCCTTCTCCAAATGGAGACAGAGAGCAGCCAAATTTCTCCTACACAGTCCCACCCAATTAAAAGTCTCTGAGCTCCCACAGAAATTAATTCACTCTAAAAGATGTATATTAATGGTTTTCTATAACTATCTTTTGTTAAATATGATTTTTTTTTGTGGGAGACTCTAAAACTAAGGTAAAAACTAGAAAATAGGTAGAATGATTGACACAGCAAAGTGCTACACAGTCATTGAAGCTCTCTGTCCCCTACATGTGCTTCTCTATTAATTCAACACAAATGTACTCCTGTTGCTTTCCCTGTATCGGTTATGATCAGATTGCTCCAAATACATTAGAAGAAAAATATAAAACTAATACTAGCAGCAACAGCAAATGGTGGTTTAAATATACAGAAAAGCTAGAGTCATAGAGAATGGGATAGTTGTTCTCTAGATGGTGCAAGAAACTTAGCTTTTTACTATTACTATTGTTGTTCTACTGTGTATTGTATTTCACAATGAAGATCAATACACCTTACTTTATAGCAACCCCCCCACCACAAAACCCAGCTCAGCCATGGAAAACTATATTAATCTCTTTATGAGGACATTTTTTTCATGATATCAAATACCTGCTAACGACCTCATTACCTCTCAACGTTATTACATTGGGGAAACCAAGGATCAACTGAGTTTTGATGGAGATTAACCATATACAAACCATAGTAGTTATGCTCAACTGAAAAGCCACAGCTATAGCCCACTATGTTTTAAAAGAATAAAGACTTTAGGTCAAGAATTTCATTTGTTTCTGTTTTGTGAAATTAGAAAGGGAGGGATAAACTAAATTCAATGCCAACAAAAATAAGATAATTTAAGAAGATTATAGTGAAGACACAAAATGGAGAAGAGAAAAATGACAGAAAAAAATCAACAAAACAAGAATTAGTTTTTAAAATGATCAACAAAGTTTTACATACACTTAATGAGAAAAGAGAAAAAGACAACCCTGGAAAGATATCAAAATTAGACAAGATGAAAGGAACATGGAAGACTTATATACTATACAAATAATTGGCAACCTTTCCTCATCAAAATATTAGTAAATTTAGTCTAGCAGCATATTAAAAGAATTATATGTAGATCAAGAAAAAGTGAAATTTACTTCATGAATAAAAATGTGGTTTGGCATAAGAAAAATATTCCTGAACAAAAGAGAAATACATACTCACCTCTGTAGATACCCAAATATTCACACACAAAAGAGTAGCTAAAAAATCCATTGACCTCTTATACAAAAGCATACCCAGGAAACTGAAAAGAGAGAAAATATCCTCAATTTGAAAAAGGGTATCTGGGTCCTGCAACAGATCTATGACAGGTTTATGAAGAGAATATTCAGTGTTGACACTGGAAAATCTACCCTACGAGCAGACAGACACCCAACAAAAATGTCCGCATTTGCCATTTCATAGTGCTAAAAATTTTAACCAGTATAACTGAGAAATGAAATTAAATTGCACTTGATATATACAGAATAGCCTGAAGAAAACACACACACACACACACACACACACACACACACACACACACACACGCATACTCACACACCTAAAGATACAAGTTCAACAAATTAGCATGATGTGAATTGATCGTACACATTTTAATGCATTTCTACATGATAGTAGTTAACAGATTGAAAGTACTATCTTCAATTATTTTCAGTAGTACCCCAATAATAAAATGCTTGCTTATAGAAGCATTTCAGCTTTCTAGACACAAATTATAAAACAGTTGAGAGAAACTTACAAGACTTAATAGAAGCCTTGTGTTGATAGATTGATGGCTAAAAGTTATTAAAAGATCAAACCCCTTCAGATTCAAGATTAAAGTCAATCTCTATTAAAATTTCAATAAAGTTTAAGTAGAAATGCACAAATTGGTCTTAAAATTCATGATAAATTCAAAAATACTCTAAAAGCCAATGAAATATTTATAAGGAATAAGGCAGGAAAACTCATACTCCCTAGTTTAATAATAATAAATCTACATTAATAGCTAGCATAAGGATAGATATAACGATAATACAATAGAGTTGACAATACAGAAGACGCCCTCATATTTACAGTGGTCTACCAGGTAATAATACTGACAGTGCTACCAGGACAGGCAACAAAACAACACAGCGAAACCCTGTCTTGAAAAAAAAAAAACAAAAAGAAAGAAAGAAAGGAAGGAAGGAAGAAAGAAAGAAAGAAAGAAAGAAAGAAAGAAAGAAAGAAAGAAAGGAAGAAAGAAAGAAAGAAAGAACAGAGTTCTTAAGAAATTGTACTGGGACAATAGGGAATCTTGTGTCAAAGAATAAATTATGACCCCCACCTCACATCATATGCAAAAGCTAGCCAAAACTGATTAAAATATACATTTAAGAGTTTAAAACAAAAAAATACTGAAAGAAAAAATAATCTGAATCTTTATGCCATTGGATTAGTGTGAGTTGGGCAAAGGCTTCATTAATATGACACCAAAAGTACAAAGAGCCAGAATGAAAAACAAACAAATGAGACCTCATCAAATTAATAACCTTTGTCTAACCAAGGACATATTTAAGAACATAAAATGGTTATGTTTGCAATGAGAGAAAAACTCTAACTAGCTACCACTTCACAAACGAAACTATTGGCAGGAAATAAAGGCATTGCTGAAGATGTGGAGAAGTTGACACCCCCATCCATTGTGGGTGGGAGCATAATATAAACTAGGGCAAGCACTGTGGGAAACAGTTTGACAGCTTTTTAAAAACTCAAATATAGAGTTACTATTCAATCTAGCAACACTGCTCCTTGATATATATCCAAGAGAACTAGAAGCAGGTGTTCAAACAGATGCTTTATATGAACATTCAGTGGAGCACAATTCATAATAACTAATAGGTAGAACTAACCAAATACTCAACAAATGGCAATGGAATTTCTTAAACGATACAGAAATATTTAGAGTAACATAGATGAACACTGAAAACTTTTATTTGTGGTACATGAAAAAGAAGACAAAAGATCATTTGAGTAGCGTATAATTTTGTTTACAGGACCTATTTAAAACAGACAAGTCCAGAAAATCTGTAAGAAAGCCCAAAATAATTCTCGACCTAAGAGAAGGAGTAATGGAGAATGATGGTTTGGTGGACTGTACTATATTTTGACTATACTATAATTACGCTGAAATGGTATTCTTTATTACACCATTTTGTTGAAGTGCTCATTTAGGTTGTATGAGTTCTTAAAATCACATTTATTTATTTATCATTTATTTATAGTGTGTGTGTGTGTGTGTGTGTGTGTGTGTGTGCGCGCGCGCGCATGCGTGCGCACGCGCGCAGGCCCGCGCACCCATGCAAGCACATCATAGAGTGCTTGTGGAAGCCAGAGGACAACTTGTAAGAGTTGGCTCTCTCCTTTCACCATATGGAGCTCTCTGGGATCAGTCTCAGCTTATCAGACTCAGTTGCAAACATTTTTTTTTTTATCATCTGAGCCATCTTTCTAGTCTAGGTTATATGAGTTTATCTCCATTAAAGTATATTCTGCGCACAAGAGAGAAGATTCTGCTCCCTGGGCAGCACACTAGAGCTGACCCGATTGTCTGGGACATAGGTGTCCTATCCCTGAGTAAGAGAGCAGGAGAGCTGACCCCCAACCCTTGTCTACCAAGGGGTGGCATGGGTGAGGGAAAGATGCCCTCCCCCTTTTGCCCCTTGCTGTCTGCAGCAGTCAGGAGAGCTGGCTGACCGTAGGGTCACAAGAGTGAGAGAACTAGACCGGCCTCTCACCAGCTGCCGCACACAGGAGAGTGGGCCTTGCACCCTGCCTGGGCAGCGCACTAGACACCACCACCAACACAGGACAATAACAGGCTATCCAAGAGAAGCCCCAGGGAGAGCCCATTATTGGTGGTGGAGCATAACAGAAGCCTGAGCCAGACCAAACCAATGGCAGTGAACATTTGCAAGTAAAGATGAATGGACTGAAGATAAACAGCCTAAACTGACTCAGCAAACAGGCCACACTGCAGCTTCCATGACAAGATTCTTCTCTCTCTCTCTCTCTCTCTCTCTCTCTCTCTCTCTCTCTCTCTCTCTCTCTCTCTCTCTCTCTCTGCTTGTATTTTGTTTTGTTTCTTGGTTTTGTTTTGTTTTTTTTCTTTTAAATTACTTTGTTTGTGGGGGAGGGTTTGAAAAGGCAGAGAGGGTGGATGCCAGGGGATGGGGAGATAAGTGGGATTGGAAGGAATGATGTGAAATACACAAAGAATCAATAAAAGTTAAATATTTTTATATACATATATGTATATACACATATATACAATGTACATATTGATATACATTATATATTCTATATATAATTCTATATATACACATATGTGTGTGTATCTATATCTATAGATAGATAGATAGATAGATAGATAGATAGATAGATAGATAGATAGATAGATAGATAATAGATAGATAGATAGATATTCTAAGCAGAATTCTGCGTAGAAGAAAGATCTTGGCATCTACAACCTTGGTCCCCTCAGTTCTTTCCTCAATAGCACTTTCCTTGTAACAACTTTTGAAAGCAGATTTACTTTCCAAAAGTCTTTATTTAAAACTATGGAGGTCAAAGTTTTTTAGTTTGTTTTAATCAATTTGAGGTATTTAGTGAAGCAGAACTAAACTAAATATGTTATTGTAGAACTTTATTGGTCAAGTGCACAGAAAATGATGATCTGCTAAATTTGAATCCATTTAAGCTGCTCTTGTGAAGGTTGCCAGACTGGCTATTATATACTACAATTTCCTCAAGGTTTCTTTCTCCTGGTGAACGATCCACATAGCCCTCCTTCTCCAATTTCTGATCAAAGCACTCCACTTGACAACAACCCCAAAGTGAGCACGCCTGTGCATTCTCCAGGAACACCTTCTTCCCTGGAATGACAGTGGGATCTTGTCATCCTCTAGTGGCTGGACTCAAAAGCTGCATTTCATACACGGGGGCCTTTGAGCATTAGCCAACACACTGTCCTGTAGTGTTCCATACACATTTCCAATGTTCTATCCTTACAGTTGTGATCATAGGAATACAACGGTAAGCTATTACGTATAAACCCAAACACATCTAGATGTATTAGTGAATAATGTCCCACTGGCTTCTAATTGAATACTATACTCGCAATTACTTACCTGAACATTCTATATAATCTCATTACTTACATTTTACTTTATTGTCTTGATAAGCTGAGGTCACTATGACAGCAAAATTATCCCATAAAGAGAAGATAAATCAAATAATACAATATGGTTATACACATGTGATTGAATATTTCCTTTGCTTTTGGTTATTCATTTTTTCTAGCTAATATATTTGAATTGTATTTTATAATAGTCAAATGTGCAAATATTGTGCTAAAATTATTTATAAATATCTTTAATTACTTTCTACTACTGAAGAGTGAAGTATTAGGATAAGTTGAACTAACCACTAGACTTTCAACTGTTTAAGAATGTCTTACCTGTTTTTTATTCTTATTATCACTGAAAGTATATAGTCAATATTTGTGGAACAGAAGTTATAACTCTGTAACTAATCTATCTGCTTGATGCTAATAGATTTTCACATATTAGAACTGCTCAAAACTGCACTCCAAACAAAACTGTGTCTCAGGGAGGAGTTTGGTTTGTCAAGTCTGTGTTAACGAAGCTGGACTCTGCCTTATGTCACAGCTGGGCACTGAAACTCTCCTCTTTACGTTCCAACCCTGCTAATTCCCTGAACAGTTTCCCCGGGAAAGGTTCTTTCAAGTCTGGCACTGCGCTATAAACACACTCCTGTTTATTCCAGCTAATGAGAAACAGGCTGTCTGGAAACGTGTCTCCAAGGAAAATGCCGAGCTAATCTTTAGAAATACAACTCTCTGGGTTGACTGAAAAGATAGCATTTGGGAATATGCTGTAAGCAAAGCTTAGAGTTGATGTTATATATCAAGCTAAAATATAAGTCTAATTAGGTGTAAAACTTCCTTGGATACATCAACTTAGGCTTTGGTAAGAATGGACAAAAGTAGGGAGATTTTTTTTTCACACATATTTAGCTCTCTCCCCTCCCCATTTCCCAGGCACTCTTATTACTGCCTCTCCCCACTCCTGACCCCAATTTTGCTTTCCTGCTGGGAATCCTTTTCTGGTCTTGTTATCTCTCCTGGGGATCAGTCAGGCTGTCCTTCTTTTCTTCTCTTCCGTTATAAGGTGTCTAATAGTTTATAGCCTTTTAATCTTGTGGCTTTTCCTGTAGACAGTTTGAAATAGCTTCTATAGCTCTCTAGGTCCTTTCACTTGGAAAAAAAATCATCTACTAACTTTTGAATCACAGTGTTTATTATTGAAAAATTTTCCAAGGGTCTGCCTCACTGAGGTTTTTTTCTTTTTTCTTTTTTTGTTCTTGGAAAACATTTTTATCCAAAAGGTAATTTTCACTTAAATTAAGTGTCTAATAGTAAGCAAATGACAAGGGCTGTTTGTTTTTCTATAGCTTCTCATTAAACTCTAATGATCCACATATTTGTTCTCCAGGGTCTTCACTTGCTTGAGAAGACATGGACTTTTTATCTGCTATTATTTATTTCTAAGTGCAATGGCACTCTCATTTCAAGTACATGGTTTTATTCTCTCTAAGCATGCTGTACATTTTTCTCCATTGTCCATTCATTCCCACCATTACCCAAAACTGATTCTTCAGTTGCAACCCTGATGCTCCTGGAAATTCAGTCTTACCAGTGACTCCTGCGCTACTCATACATGCCTCTTTTAGGAAGTACTCATGAGTTTTATTTTCCTAGGGGAAACTTCATTCCATCTACATTATTTGGTTGCTTCCTGTAGTGAAAAGGTGTTGTGCGATATGAGATATGAAGATTATATGAATTTTGGGAATACCACCTGCAGAGATTGGGATTTTAGGTCCTAAAAAGAACTGTTCATAAAATAATTCAGTCATTTGGGGAGGGCACTTCTCTCTCCACCATTGCTTTTATACAGCCACACATTCATGTTTTCTTTTTCTATAGTTTCCTTCTATTAGCTTTGATTGCTCTTCATATGATGTCCAAAGAGAACTAAAGCCTTTGTTGTGAAACAGTTTCAGATCTTGCTCCACTGGTACCTCAAAACTCCATAGAAGCTCAGAGTTACTAAAGAAAGCACCTGACCAATTGTACTAGGTTAGTGGCAGAAACCTACTAATTTTTATACTTCTGTTGAAACACTGACCTCAAATATATATGGCATGGGCCTGCAGCATTCTCAAAGTCGATATTTTTTCTTCACAAATTCATATCCGCAGAGATATATCTGTAAACTGAATCAATATCACAATGACTGCTTTTTACTATGATAAATCACAAATTAGTTTTACGTTATTGGATTTACAATAAATATTTACCATTACATATTTAATTTAAAAAGTTATTAGTAAATGTATGTATGAGTGTTTTTCCTGGGTATGGGTGGGGCACCACCTGCTTGCAGTTCCCTTTGAGGCCAGAAGAGGGAGTATCCCTTGGGACTGGAGTTGCAGAGGTTTGTGAGCAGCCATATGTGTCCTAAGGATGGGATAGGGTGCTCTGAGAGAACAGCCAGTATTCTTTACACCGAGCCATCACTCTAAACCCCCATTGTATGTTCTTTAAGTTATGCTCAGTAAAAATGAAATTGTCAATCTTATTTTGGCATACCAAGATGGTACTCAAATTTACATAGTACCTGAGAAAGCTAGAGAGAGAGAGAGAGAGAGAGAGAGAGAGAGAGAGAGAGAGAGAGAGAGAGAGAGAGAGAGAGAATACATCTCCTTTAAGAGTCTCTGCATTAGGGCAAGCCCTTGAGTAGCCAGCACATTAAGTAGGAAAAAAAAACTAAGTAAAAATTGCCTGCCACAGAACTCTAAGAAGGTTGAATTTAGGGCGGGAGAGATGGCTCAGAGGTTAAGAACAGTGGCAGCTCTTCCAGAGGTCCTGAGTTCAATTCCCAGCAACCACATGGTGGCTCACAACCATCTGTAATGAGATCTGGCGCCCTCTTCTGGGGTGTAGGAATATATGCAGACAGAATATTGTATACATAATAAATAAATAAATCTTAAAAAAAAAAAAAAAAGTCTACGGCCATACCACCCTGAACGCGCCCGATCTCGTCTGGTCATGAACCTCCAACCTGGCCACATGCTTTATAGGCTTCTCTTTCATGACCTGAGAAGTGGGTGGAGCCAGCCAAGAGAGCCAGCTACACAGAGGATCCAGGTGTAGGTTATCAGTTTAAAGGTTTGCTCACACGGTAAAAATAGGCTAAAAGATACACAGTAAAAGAGGTCCAGATGGAAAACAAAAATTCTCTAAACAGGTTCCTGTGTATTTTACAGTGTGTGGAGGCTTAAAAAGAAGAAAGAATATGGGTATAGACAGTCATAGAAAGAAAGAAACAGATTGAAAATAAAGTCTTTAAAGAGAGGGTAAAAGTAATATAAAAGGAAAAAGCCACTTAAGATGTAAAACACACAGAGTCTGGATCCAGTATAGCATTGTGTTGATTTTGAGTTGTTGGATGGCTGGTGGGCAAGAGGCAGCTTCTGGGAGATACAGGATTGAAAGAGAGACTGATGAAATAAACCAGCCTATATACTTTAGGAATGCTTTCAGTTTTAAAAAAGCCAAAAAATATATTTGTCAAATGGAAGTAAAAACTGCTTTGGAGTTTTGTTTCCACAGGAAACTAGAGGCTGTAGATTCCTTCAGGAATAATGTGGATCAGGTTTGATCAGGGAAGGCCTCAGAACCTTGACAGGTGATATCTATCAACAAAGGTTATTGCTGGTCTCCTCAGGACTTGCTCATTATCTCAAAGTTTTCTCAGGGACTCCTAAAGATGCCTTTGCCCACAGCCAGCAGAAACCAGTTTAGAGAAAACTATGCCTACATTCCCAAAAGTTGGGGTGTGGGGGTAGTTTTGGTTATTTGGTGGGTTATGGATGTCTGTTACAATTTAGAGGGATATAGAATAGTGATGCAAATTGTTTCTGTTAAACTGAATATATGTTTCTAATTTTGTTTAAAGGATTTTTGTATATTGATAAAAATTTAAGGTTTTTTTTTGTTATAACACATTGTACGTATGTTTCTATTTTTGTTTGAGGTATTGTGCCTATGCAGTTCATTTGGAAATGTAGGGTGAAGTTCTAGTTTTTTAAAGCTATTATTATAAGCTACATAGGATAATCAGGAAACATAGATTACTGGTTAGTCATTTATAACAATCGGATTTGTGGATATGTTAGGTATGCTTTTCAGATCATATAGATATATTTTAGATAGATGGTCTTCAAACCTTTTAAAGACCTACAGAATATGGAATTCAAAATGCTTTGTTAACTTACAGCTTTTCATGACAATGACACACATCTGCTCCTGGCAGCACCAATTTACTTCAGAGATGATGGCCATCGAAGAAACTCTGCATGCAGTTTGCTTTCAATGTGGCAAGGCTAGCCATTTGGGCAAGAAGCTGCTCTTGCCTGGACTGATTGACAGTATGTTGTATAAACTGGATATGCAGGGCCCATAGGAAAGTGACTGCTGAATGTTGCCAAAACAAGGTGGGATGGTCCTTCACGATCCTGGTTCACAAAAGAAACTGCCAGACCTTCCGCAGAACACAGAGGAAAGTGACTGACAAACTTTGCCAATATAGACTGGACAGTCTTTCAGATTTCCTGCTTCCTTGAAAAGTCTGCCAGATACTATGGACCTATAGGCTGAAAATGGATGCCCCAATGTTGCAGAGGAACTCGAAGTCAGATATCTCTGTCCTTCCTGGAGTTTTTGGAAGTTATTTGCAATGCACTTTTTGTTTACTCAAATAGTATTATATCTTTCTGGATCCTTGACGGAGTTGAAGACTAGATAGTTATACTTGCAGTTTTCCTTATATATGATAGTAAATTAGGTATAAAATTTTGGATTTACTAAGATAGGATAGATTATGGAGTATTTTCACAAGGATGATCCCACCTTAGACTACTGGCAATAGTTGAGAGGGTACCTGAATTGGCCTATTCCAGTAATCAGATTAGTGAACACCCTAACTGTCATCATAGAGCCTTCATCTAGTAACTGACGGAAGCAGATGCAGAGATCCACCGGCCGGACACCAGGCTGAGCTGCAGGAGTCCAGTTGATTAGAGAGAGGAGGGATCCTATAAGCAAGGGACATTGAGATCATGATGGGAAAACATACAGAGACAGCCAACCAAACTAGTGAAAACACATGAATTGTGGACCAATAGCTGTGGAGCCCCCATGGGACTGGACTCGGCCCTCTGGATAGGTGAGACAGTTGTTTAGCTTGAACTGTTTAGGGGGCCTCCAGGCAGTGGGATCGGGATTTGTCCCTGCTGCATGAGTGGACTTTTTGGAGCCCAGTGCCTATGGTGGGACAACTTGTGCAGCCTTGGTGCAGGGGGGAGGGGATTTGGACCTGCCTCAACTTAATGTACCAGGCTCTGCTAACTCCCCATGGGAGACCTTGCCTTGGAGGAAGTGGGAATAGGGGGTGGGTTGTGGAGAAAGGCTAGGGGGCAGGAGGAGGGAGGAGAGGGGGATTCATGGTTGATATGTAAAATGAATAGAAAATTTCTTAATAATAAAAAGAAATAATAATAATAATAAAGAATAAGCCTCCATGTATGATTTATTTGGAAGCTGAGTGGTAGGCCCCCCAAAAGAGCAAACACAAACACAACACAACTTTACTCCAGAGTATAAGGAATATATAGGATTGGGGAGCCTGGGGACAACCCTAATTTGCATTAAGTGGCCTATCACAAGCATTCACATGTGGCAGTAGGGTCCTATAGCAGTGCTCCTAGCACAAATCTTCTAGCAGGAATCTTTGCCAAGGGTCAAGCTGGAGATATATCAGGCATCTGACTTAGAGACAGCTTTCAAATAAGGTCAGTTCTCTAGGCCCAGGGACATTCTCCAGATAAGGGCAGGTAGAGAGCAGACAATTGCACTGGGGAGGGAGGAAGTCCCCATATCACCAAGCTTTTGGAAAGCTGCCAGGCCTTCATAAACTGTGACCTTTAAACAGTCAGCAAGGCCTTCTAACACTGTTCAATTACAAAATGATATTTAAGTAGCTAGTGGAGGTGCTGGAGAGTTTCCTCAGCTCTTGCAGAGGACTTGACTTCAGTTCCCAGCACCCAGATGGTGGCTGAAGGTTTCTGATGCCCTCTTGTGGCCTCAGAGAGCACGGCATGCATGTACAGCAGAGACCAATCTGGACTCTTCTCAGCACAGTGAGAGCTCCAAGGAACTCTTAGACCATTACTCTACTGCATGTATCATGGCTTTTCATGCCTTGGAAGGTGAAGCTGTCTCCTGTCATTTTTGCCTCCTTGTTGAGGACACTGTAAGTCAACTTTCTGAGCTATTCTTTGGGTTTTTCTTGCATGAAGTAATCCACACATGAATAAACAAACCCCTTACTAAAAAAACAGTAATAGTAAATAAATAAATTGCTGCAATGGTGTCTAGAATTTGTTTTACTTTTAAAAGAAGAAACTTATGCATAAAGATGTTAGGAATCCCTGTCCTAAGTCACGATTGAGGTTGCAAGCACACAAGTAGAGGAGGAACTTCTCACAACTCCAATAATAGCAAAGCTTTTGTGATTGCTCACAGCTTTTATTTCATGTATGCCCCAATTTCTCCTCCAGCTCCCTTTGTATTCCTCCCAACTCCTCCAGCTCCTATCTTCATCTTTTCCTCTTCCTTTTATTTCTCTTCTTCATTAAACACTCACTAAATGTACAATTATTGCTGCCCTTATGTGCATGAGTATGGAGCCATCCACTGGGACATGGAGAAATCCGCCCATAGCTACACCCTCAAAACAGAATGACATTGAGATAAGACCTTGTTACATAGCCCAAGTTTCACTATATTGTTGTGGGATATTAGTTTACACTATGTGAAGATCTGTCATCGGTTTAATAAAAAGCTGAATGGCCAATAGCTAGGCAGGATAAAATAGGCAGGATTTCCAGGGAGAGAGAGGAATGCTGAGAGAAGAAAGGCAGAGATGCCAGCGAGATGGGGCACAAATTGGACATACAGAATGGGAGGAAGGTAAAAGCCACGTGATAAAAGGTAGATTAGTCAAAAACAGTTATTTAAGTTGTAAGACCTAGTTGGAAGCAATCCTAAGCTAAAGGCCAAGATTTCATAATTAATAATAATTGTTCATGAGCTGGAAGCCCAGAGAAAGGGTTAACTACACTATATAGCCCAGGCTGGCTTGGAACTCTTGATCCCCCTGCTTCAGCCTCCCAAGTTTTAGAGTTTCATATGTGAGCTTAAGCCAAGTCCTATTTTTTATATTCCCATCTCTAATTCCAGTTTTACCTCTCCTACTAGAAAAAAACAATCCACAGATTTTAATTGAAGCTACACTTTTTTTTTTTACTAACAATATTAATTGAATATCTTTGGTGGACCTCACGCTGTCATCTACATACCATACCTGAGTTCATTTTATTCTTGAATCAGCTATATCAGCTGGATAGTGTTAGCTGTTGGATGTTGATGAAGACAATGAAAGTCAGAAGCATTAACTATTCCAAGATCACAAAGATGTTGGATTATACTTCATTATTCAAGATCAAGTCTGTTGTTGTTGGTTTTGCTCTTTTGGGGGGGTCTGCCACCCAGCTCCCAAATAAATCACACATGGAGGCTTGTTCTTAATTATAAATGCCTGGTCTTAGCTTGGCTTGTTTCTTGCCAGCTTTCCTTAACTTAATTATCCCGTCTACTTTTTGCCTCTGGGCTTTTCCCATTCTCTTCCTTCTGTAAATCTTACTCTTACTCTGTGGCTTGGTAGGTGTCTGGCCTCTGGAGTCTTCCTCCTTCTCTGGGTTCTTCTTTTTTTTCTTCCTAGATCTCTCCTTCTATTTATACTCTCTGCCTGCCAGCCCCACCTACCCTTTCTCCTGTCTTGCTGTTAGCCATTCAGTTCTCTATTAGACCACCAGGTGTTTTAGACAGGCAAAGTATCACAGATTCACAGTTAAACAAATGCAACATAAACAAAAGTAACATACTTTAAAATAATATTCTATAACACAAGTCTGATAAATCTTACAGTCTTTAATTTCTATGGGTCTGATTCAGGTTTGAATTTAAGTGACTTGGGTCATTCTAGAACATTGTATTCATTTTTCTACTCCATATCATCCTTTGCTCTTTGTAGGGGCAGCATCTTCTCAACTTTGCATCTCTAGCACAAGGTGTAATGGCCACCATATGAGAATTGCCCAGTGGAGACCTTATCACCCATTGCCATTCTGTCTATTTTCCCACATCTTTGTTCTCATTGATGCTTCATTTGTGGAAGCTCTTCTTTTGAACTGAATTGTTTTCTTCAAAAGTTTTCCTGTTAAAGCCTTAATAGCAAATGTAACTGCAGTTAGAGAGAAAGCTTTTACAGATATACTTTTAGACAAATAAATGGGCATATGTAATATATGCCAGTAGAATACTATTTATGAGGGTATATTATGGCTCTTTCTGTGTTTTCATATAAGAAATCTTTTTTGTAGCCTCTCTTTATTGTAGCCACAGTCTGAAGTATAGACTATTGGGATATAATGTAATAATTATTATAATACATAATATGATATATTTCATCATAAGAAGTTTAATGCTGGAACCTCCCATTACCCTAAGCTCTCATTCCCCATCCCTTGCCCTCCATTACTCCCTTCACCCCAAGTTTGCTTAAGTAGATCTCATCCATTTCTCCATCACTGGGAGATCCATGTGTCTTTCCTAGGGTCCTAGCTAGCCTCCCTGGAGCTCTGGGTTGCAGTCTTATTATTCTTTGCTTTATATCTAGTATCCACTTATGAGTGAGTACATATCACTAGCTGGAATGGGAACAGAGTGGGAGAGGAATGAAAGAGATATCAAGATAAATGAAGACACATGGGAGAAGGGAGAAGCAGAATGCTAGGGAGGTTCCCAGGAATCCACAAGGATGACTCCACTGTAGACTACTGACAATAGTCAAGAGGGTGCCTGAGATGGCCTACTCTGGTGATCAGATGGCTGAATACCCTGTCATCATTGAACCCTCATCCAGTGACTGATGGAAGCAGATGTAGAGATCCAAGCCCAGGTCTGCTGCCTCCCCATGGGAGACCTTGTCTTGGAGGAGCAGGGAATGGGTGGGTTGGGGAGGAAGGCTGGGAGGCAGGAGGAGGGAGGACAGGGGAATCTGTGGTTGATATGTAAAATGAATAGAAAATCTCTTAATAAAAAGAAAGAAAAAAATAAAACCGAAAGAAAAGATTTTTTTTTTAAAAAAAAAAGAAGTGTAATGGACATTAAAAAACACACACAGCCAATATCCTCTGTGAGGTAACAATGAGATCATGGTTATATTTCAATCTAAGATCTAAGATGAAGAAAAACCTCTAGAAGTATGAGATTACAAACTGACATTATTTGGGCCACTTAGCTGATGGCACAGATGCCCCTGATCTAACAGTGGGGTTGTCTCTGTATAAACAAGTTGTAACTTGAAAACAAGTTAGGAAATGCCTTCGGTACACTTTACTTACCATACCACAGTGCATAGGCTGTCTGTCCTTGTGGTCTTGTGGCTGCCTGGGAGCTGTGGCTCACTGCCACTACACAGCATCTTGGGATAGCACAGCACTGCATATTACTAGCCTGGAAAAGGATAAGCAATTAAAAAATTGAAACAAAGTTTTTAGGTGGGTACAGAAACACACTTGTAGTCCCTGATCCTCAAGAGGTTGAGGCAGGAACATCATCTTCATCCAGGAGCTTAAGATCAGCCCAGGTTACAGAGGGAGAAAGGCTGGAGGAGATTCAAGATGACAGTGGCCGCCGTCACCCAGAGTCTCCTCGGGCAGACATGATGACAAAGGTTGAGCCTGCAGAGTGTGCACTATCTCCAGAACAACTGAAAAGAAGGCAGGTCTTATGGGAAGATGCTTTTAAAAGTGCTTTCATGGCCGAGTGGTGGTGGTGCATGCCATTAAAACCAGTACTATGGAGACAGAGTCAGGTGGATCTCTGTGAGTCTGAGTCCAGCCTGGTCTACAGAACGAGTTCCAGGACAGGCTCTGAAGCTACATAAAGAAACGCTATCTGAGAAAAAAAAATAACAAAACGTGTGTGTGTGTGTGTGTGTGTGTGTGTGTGTGTGTGTGTGCGCGCGCGCACAAGTGGTTTCATGGAATTGGAAAAAAAGATGGCAGAACAGACCAGCACATGTAGCTAAGAGAAAGGGAGCTCACATGGCAGGTTCTGTCTTCAGATGGGCTGCTGCCCAACCCCACAATCACCTTGACTCCGAGAAACAGCAAGATATCCAAGAAGAGTTTTCCGGATTAAGCTTCCTTCAAAGACTTCCCTGGAGGCCATGTTGATGTGAACGGTCCGTGCTGCCATAGGCTGCTGTGGGCAAGGAAGCTTCTCTTGCAGTGGTATCAGCTGACTGCAGATTCATAACTCAGACTGGGAGACATTGAAGGTCATTGTGACAAACCAGTGCCCACCCCCATCCTCTAGCAAAGAAACAGTCCCGACATGAAGCTATTGAAAAGAGTCCTTAAAAATTGTAATAAAGATGCTGAAGTATATATATAGCTCTTCACAGTTGATGGTTTTTGGCCTGGTGGTGGGGAAGGACTATTTCCTTTAAGGGCTGGTCACTGAAAGTTTGATCATGCCCTACTGTACTCAGTAGGGCAACACAAATTTAACTTGGTGTTTTGTTTGTTTGTTTTGGCAGGGGTGGGGGTGGAGAAGGTGAGGGCAAGAGTGGAAGGGTGGACATGGGAGAAATGGGAAGCAAGGGTGACCAGGTTGCCTTGTGTGAAATTCCCAAATAATAAAAATATCATGTTGGAGGAAAAAAAACAAACAAACAACAAAGCAAAACAAAAACTGAAACGTGATTTCTACTGAATGGGTTAAATTTTTATACCACTTAAATTCAAACTATCACAAATTGGCTCATCATATATCTGAAATCATATGCATTGGCTATGACAGGCCCTGAAAGCTAATGCTGTCCTCAGAATTCATAGCCTATGCAATGGAAATCACTTCCTCATTCATTCATTCATTCATTCATTCATTCTCTCTCTCTCCCTCTCTCTGCTTTGTTATCTAGAGAAACTTGATTCCCTGCTGTCATTTCAGTCAGGTATTACTACCTAGTAACAGCACTGGCCTCGTGTTATCTGATTAGAAGAGCTAAGCCTTCTAGTGCCTCTCCAAGGGCTCGCTCACGTCATTCAGTCAAAGATGATTCTAGGAGATGCCCTTGATCTTTTAGAAGGATGAACAATCAAGTTCTTCCAATGTCATTTATTCTTAGAACTTTTATATCCACAGACATTATATTTTAAATGCATTTTTAGGGGGAGGGGTCTAGAGAGATATTTAAGTGATCATCAGTGCTTGCTCAGAAAACCCAAGGATCTGCATTCAAACCTCTAACACTCACATGAAAATCCAGGCACAGCGATGCATGCCTGCACCCCCAGCACTGGGAGGCTGAGACAGGTGAATCCTAAAAGTTCACTGGCCAGACAGCTCAGCCAAACAGAGGAATTCCAGATTCAGCCACATACCCCATATAAAGAAAATAAACACTCAACAATGTTCTGTTCTGGTCTCCCTATGTGTGTGTGCATGAGCAAGTACATCTAGAGATTTAAGTGCATGTACCATGCCCCCCCCACACAGTCATTTCTGTTCAACTAATTCTATAGAAGTTATCTCAAATGTGACTTGATCCTTAAAGAAAAGCTACTTAAAGCATCATCTAGAACACCCTACTTCAAAACTGAAGAAATAAATTTAGAAGGTGAATGAATCACCAATATCTGACAGCCTGAGTAGCAGAAACAGCCTATAAATGCTATGGTTCTGATTCAAACCTTATTGCTCTTTCCACTCTATAGCATTTAAAAATGATACACCAGATTACATTCATTTGTTCTTCACAATGGAGTTGCACCAAATATATATTTAATTTATTTGAATTAAATTACAAAAGAAAGCACAAGATAGATATGATTTAAATTAAAATTAGATTATTATGACAGACATCTTACTCAATAATCATATGCCCTAGGCAGTGGAGTCAATCAAGCTTGAAAGAATAATTTTGGTTCAGTGCATCTTTTGAACAAAAATAATTTATTTCAAACACATCAATAAGGCAGTAAAATATGCTATTCAACCTTAAATTGATGATAGGAAGTTGTACAATTCATTGAGGGCTATAAAGAATCATTGATCAAGAAAAAGATACTGTATTCTGAACTGTAATTGACCAAGGAGAACTATTCTCCATCTTTGTAAATCTCATTTGGAAAATTAAATAAATTGCCTATCTCACTTCTTTATTCCTTTCCTGTTGAATGTAATTGTTTGAATAACATAGCTAGGTTTTATAATATTTATTCCTCTATTAAAATAATAAGTCAAGTAATAAACCTATAGGTCCAAGGGCTACATAACAACTCAGTATTAATTAGTAAACGGTAAATACAAAATTTGAGATCTGGAATGTAGCTACAGTTTTCCTGCCTTGCCCACAGTCAGGACAAATCTCTGTCACCGGAAAATCCCACAGCCGCTCAGACCCAACCAAGTAAACACAGAGACTTATATTGCTTACAAACTGTATGGCCATGGCAGACTTCTTGCTAACTGTTCTTATAGCTTAAATTTATCCATTTCCATAAATCTATACCTTGCCACGTGGCTCTTGGCTTACTGGCATCTTCACATGCTGCTTGTCATGGCAGTGGCTGGCAGTGACTCCTTCTGCCTTCCTGTTCTTTCTTTTCTCCTCTCTGTTAGTCCCGCCTATACTTCCTGCCTAGCCACTGGCCAATCAGTGTTTTATTTATTGACCAATCAGAGTAATTTGACATACGGACCATTCCACAGCACTGGAATTTCTCTATCTTATAGCAAAAAAAAAAAAAAAAATCTCCTTGAAAGATTTTCAGTGAGTTGGGTGCCTACCATCAAGTCTGATGATCTTGACTCACAGGGTCCACATAGAGAAAGGAGAAAACCAATTTCTACAGGCTATCCTCTGACTCCCACACATACACTGTGTCAATAGTGAGCCCAAACATATTCCCATATGTTTACCATATATCATGGACTAAATAAATAGGTAAAAGTAATAGTTATGTCTAATAGAAAAGCTGAAAAATTCCCTTCTACTAATGTTCTACCTGTCATTGAAAATATTAGTGCATCTGAGTGGTTCTAATCCTTATATTACTGGCATATTATTTACATTTTAAACAGTACATTTTCATTGAAAATGAATTCTATTTCTAGTCCTATAGAGAATTGAATAAGAATATGGAGAATCATTTTATGAATTTAAATATACAGAGGGATCATTTATAAACATATGATAGATTGGTATGATATTAGCAAGGTGATGAACACTCCTCCCTTTGACATGTCATATGGATAATCATCTAAATAAGTGTTCCTCCAAGGTCAGTCTGTTAGTGATTTGGACACCAGCCTGGGGGACTACTGGCAAGTGGTAGAAACTTTAAGAACAGGACACTGTGGAACAAAATGCAACTATCAGCGATATTGAGATACCAGCCTTATCCTCTATCTTCGTAATACATTTTTCTAAATAATCACTTGTCCTTCTAAAAGTATTTTGTATTTTAGGGTACAAATTAATAAAAAAAACCCAGGAAATATATTTTGGTCTTAACCCTTTCTTGACTATTCAATCACTGTAGGTCAAGACAAAACAAAAAGAAAATAAAATTAAATGTTAATAGGAACCTGTATTTTTCCACCATTATTTTTCACCATTAGCTAAGCAGTTACTTTGCAGTTTCTTTGAATACTTTGATATCATTTCTCATTTTTACATGGATCCAATATTGTGTCCATGGATTCCACAGGAAGTAGAGATGCAAAATAGTTTTTAAAATTACATCTGTATTAAACATGTCCAGACTTTCCTTTTCATTGACTCCTAAAAGATCAGTATAACAGCTATTTAAGTAACATTTGCATTGTGTTCTGTATTATTAGTGGCCTAGAAATGTTGTGCATATATTTTATGAAAACATTATATTATTTTACAAAGAAATTTGAGGGATTTCCAACACTAGTTTGTGCAAAGCACTAAGGAATTATTCCCCCAGAAATGCTAAGGGGTTGTTGTACTTCACTCTGTATCCTTAAGAACTACAATGGAATTATGTCTTTTCTGTCATAGCTATGAATTAATATAAATAAGCAGTGTGAATAGCCTTTACTTCTAAAGACAATGAAATAGCTCTCTTGTAAGAATAAATTCTGTGACATTATGAATGGAGTTACTATTTTTAGGGAGAAATTTTCCTAAACAAACTTCATATGATTCCTGGAGCTCCACCTGGGGCCTGGCCGTGGGTCTCTGCATCTGCTTCCATCAGTCACTGGATGAGAGTTCTATCATGACAGTTTGGGTGTTTGGCCACCCGATCACCAGAGTAGGTCAGCTCAGGCACTCTCTCAACCATTGCCAGTAGTCTATTGTGGAGGTGTCTTTGTGGATTTCTAGCACTTTGCTTCTTCCTATTCCCAAGGGGTCCTCATTCATTATGTTATCTCTTTCTTGTTCTCCCTCTCTGTTCTTGATCCAGCTGGGATCTCCTGCTCCCCTAAGCTCTCTTTCCCCCGACCCTTGCCCTTCTTTACCCCGCCCTCCAACATCCAGTTTGCTCATGTAGATTTCATCCATTTCTCTGTCATTGGGCAATCCCTGTGTCTTTCTTAGGGTCCTCTTTTCTAAGTAGCCTCCCTGGAGTTGTGAGTAGCAGTCTAATCATCCTTTGCTTTACATCTAGTATCCACCTATGAGTGAGTACATACCATGTTTGTGTTTCTGAGTCTGGGTTACCTTGCTCAGGATGATTTTTTCTAGATCCATCCATTTGCCTGCAAACCTCATGATGTCATTGTTTTTCTCTGCTGAGTAATTCTCCATTGTGTATATGTACCACATTTTATTTATCCATTCTTCAGTTGAAGGGCATCTAGGTTGTTTCCAGGTTCAATCGGTGAGAGAGAGGAGGGATTATATGAGCAAGTGATATGGGGACCATGCCTGGAAAAAGCACAGGGACAAATAGCCAAACTAGTGGAAACACATGAACTATGAACCAATATCTGAGGAGCCCCCATGGAACTAGATCAGTCCCTCTGGATAAGTGAGACAGTCTATTAGCTTGAATAATTTAGGAGACCCCCAGGCAGTAGAACTGGTACCTATCTTTAGTGCATGAGCTGGCTTTTTGGAACCTAGGGCCTATCCTGGGACACTTTGCTCAGCCTAGGTGAAGGGAGGAGGGAACTAGACCTGCCTCAACTGAATCTACCGGGCTGAGCTGAATCCCTAGTGGAGTCCTTGCCTTGGAGGAGGTGGGAATGGTGAGTGGATTGGTGGGAGGGCAGGGGGCGCAGGAGGAGGGAGGACAGGGGAATCTGTGGCTGATATGTAAAATTAAATTAATTATAAAATTAAAAAACTTTATATGAGTACACATATATGGCTGTGGAAATACTATATTTTAGAAATTGAATGGCATTCTACAAAATATTTGTAACAGTAAAGATGTAGGTTTTTCTGGTTTCTAGAACAGAAATTGAAGAAAAATTGTACTAAGAGTAGCATAGATACCAGTATATCTTTATAAGTGAATGTTACCAATGATTGGTGACCAAAGCATTTTTTTCAGCACATAAAAATAAATACTCTGCCTAATCCCAGGGATGAGATCATTGTAGAAACTTAAATCACAAATACCAGTCTAAAAGACTACTAACTGTGATTGTAAGCCTTCTATGGGATTTCATTCATGTTAGTAAGACTATGGTCCTTATATGGCCAGGTTAGCATGATAAGTAATTTAGAACTCACTTCAAAAAGCTTAATCCTAGCTCTATACTATTAATTGATTTATTATTCTTATTTGCAGGCAATCCAATGACAGAGAGAACAACTTAAAAAAGGAAAGATTTCCTTTGGCTCACAGTTTTAGAGGGACTAGTCCCTAGTCATTAGGCCCCATGTACTTGAATACCATGACTATGTTGTCTGCATGTAGCATAGAAAGCTTTTATCTTGCAGTGGTATGGAAGCAAAGAGGAATGAATGGACACTGGGGCAGGTATAACCTTCAGAGGCACATCTCCAGGGATTTATTTGGTCCAACCAGGCTCCACTACTCAAAGTTTTCAGAATCTCCAAAACGTGTACTATCACCTAGAGACAAAGTATTCAAAACATACACCTGTGGGGAACTGTCCATGAAAAATGCCTTTTTTAATTAGCAATTCTCTCACTAAAACACACTGGAGTTTTAGATTGATTTGCATAGTTTCCAGTGAGAAAGACACACACACACACACACACACACACACACACACACACACACACACGGGGGGGGGGGTTAAGGAGGAGGAGGAAGAGGGAGAAGAAGGGGAGGAGGAAGAGGAAGAGAAGGAGATAGAAAATATAAAAGATTCAGGGACACTTGGTATCTTTCAAAGTTGCCTATAATTTTACCTCACATTCTTGAGAGCTTTCTTTCCTTTCTCAACATAATACTCTTCAACTGAGCTACATCACCCCCAGCCATTAGAGCTTGATTGCTTGAATGAGAAACTGTTTTTCTCTCTTTGTTTGTTTTTAGTGAAAGCATTATAATTGCTTTTAAGTTATATCTATAAAGAGTTATTTCAACATTTTGGATGTGAAGGAATTTTGATTGCCAAACCTTTCAGTTGAATCAATGTAAAATCTTGTCAGAATGTCTCACCTTTCGATACAGCTTCTCAGTCACTGAGGATGGCAGCAAAGGGGGAGAAAACCGTAGCGCTGTTTGAAGATGCCATTTCTTGAACCTTATGGCATAAATTGCACCTAAATGTTCACGAAGCAGAGTTGAAACAGCATCACTCATCTAAGTTGAAAGCATTCCACCATAATTACTCCATGTTTGTTTGTGGTGTAATCACGGGAAGTTCACCTAAGGGTAGAGTGGTAAGTGTAGGAAATTCTGGCTTATTGCAACACTCAGGGACTATATTTGGCCTTCCAATAAAGGATTGTTCGGTCCAAAAGCTTTAGCACGCAGCATCTGGCATTCAGGATAACATCATGTTTTTCTAAAAACCCAAGTCAAACTTCTGGCAGAGTAGCATCGCCGACTGTGTGCAGCCCTCGTGCCAGCCTTTCTGCTGTTATTGTTGCTTAGGAAAAATTGCATTGTTATCATGCCAATGGTATTTAGTTAATACCTGTTAATAGCCTACATACTCTTACAAGTTTGAAAAATGTGAAGTCTTTTAGGATGGGATAAATGCGATCATAAATCATAACTAATTAACGGTCCACATGGATTGCCATGGAACTAATAGCTTCATGGGTGCTTCAGATCTAATCTACCATCCCACTGTCAATGTCACCACCATCATGTGACAGCCCCTTGATGTAATTTGAAACTACACAAGTGAAGAAAGTACATAAGCTTTTCTTTAATTGAGTCTGAATTGACTTCTACCAGAAAAGCAATCCTGTCCATGCTTTTGTGATTGCTGATCGTATTGGAGACCTGTTAAAATGTATTAAAAATAATTACTTGATAATAGATGGCGGTTGGATGGTTTCACTTTTAGTTTCTCTTGGGGAATGCAATTCTACAATTATTCATGATGAAATGAAATTACTCATTTCCACAGATCTTTAATTTAGGTTCACCTGCAGTCTCTGGATCAAGATGGACATGAGTTTAAAGTCCTTGTCCTTAATGTTAACCACTGTGGACAGAAATTCCTTATCCAAACACTGGATTAATACTGAAGAATTGTCTCTTACTCATTACTCTGAAAACACAAAAGTATGGAAAGGGAGGGTATTTTCTTAAGTTGGCAGAAACAATTGACCTTACTTGACCCCATTGTCTGTAAACTTGACTCAAGTTCTTATTTATTGTAAGCCAATAAATATAATGAAAATACTTTTCTGTGTTCTAGAACTCATTCTAGCAGTTATTAATCATAAAATAAGAATGACTAGAATCCTCAGTTTATAGCCAGGTGTTCCAAAGTGCCAGAGGATCAGCAATGGTTACTGGCTCCTGATGTGATCTTAGTTTTGTCACATCAAGTCCTTAAAATGTGGGGTCTGTGCAGTTTTTAGATGGTTTGTGTCAGAACGTTCGCCTAAAGAGGAAAACTCTATGACGCTATTTACAGCCTTCACTAATTCTGTAGAGATGCTTATATCATTGAGGAAACTTCACTGTCTAGCTCAGGATGATATTTAGATGCTTAGATCTGAAGATTTCTGAACTCTATGATATATTTACCTTCAGAAATTTCCTAGTCTGATGAGTCAATACCAACTATGAAGCTCAGTACTGTCACATGTGATGGATGTTAGTAAATAGCACTAAACATAAAGTGAGTTTCCTTCTTCTTCTTCAGAGAAATATCATCTGCAAAGCTATAGTAATGCTACATGGTTGATTTTCCCTCATCATCATTTCAATAAAAGTGTGATGATCTCATTAAAGTAGTTCCTGTTTGGGTTTATAGGATATCATAAACAAAACACAGCTATTCATTTTAGAACAGTCCCACTGCATTGCTGCACATATAAAGATATTGAATTGTCTTATTAATCTTAGCATCCAAAGGATCATCAGTACATTGTTACATACACTGGGACACTTATGGGTCTCTGAAAATCTAGAACTTACTCCACAAAAGAAAAAAGAAAAAAACAAAAACAAGTGAACAAACAAACTATAAACACCAGAATTTAAATAGTTTAACAAGGGAATAAATTATTTCAAAGGAAAAATCTACACATTCCAAGCATGTGACTGTGAAAAGAGAAAAAGAGAATCAATTGAAGTTCAGATATTCAAATTGTATCTAGAACACTGAGAGTACTTAATATGATCGGAGCGAAGAGCCTTTTAAAGACTTACCTTCCACCAATTCAAGGTGAAGAGAGGACCAGTTCTTCAAGTTGTCTTTTAAGATGTACTATTTTCCACTATATTTGGCGATTCTTTTTATGGGTGTGAAGTTCCCAATGCTGCTCCCAAAGTACAAATCAATTTTCTGAAAACACAAGTGAAGCAATAATAGAAGCTTTTGTGTACTAATGAAATGACTGCTTTTTGTCAATGAGCATAAGGAATGAGCTTAAAATATACAAAGAAAATCCAGGGAAGTCTAGGATCATTTACAGTAATTGCTAGTAACTCAGTCTCTTATCTCCTGGATACCAACTGAGTGTAGAATATTTCAGTTTAGCTCTGACACAAAGCATCCAGAAGTGGTACAGACCCCAGCGTTTAAGAGTTTGGTCTTGTGAGTAAGCCACCCTCAGGGAGCAGCAATACATGCCAAGCCTCTAGCGGGTCTGAATTCCTGACTGTAAATGAAAATTTCCTGTGACTCTTAGCCTAGGCATGGTAATTTCCTAGAATGGCTTCCAGAACTCAGAGAGATGTAGTTTCTTCTAATTGGCTTATAATAAAAAATAAAAACAAAACAAAACCACAAATGAGCTGTCTATAAAGGATCACAAGATGATCTTTGAAGGTGTCTCTATTTCCAGTCCTTCTCATCAGTCTGGGGAATGGGAGTGGTGTTGAGTGCTCAAAACTCATGAGGGTTGCTTGGTGTTATTGACGCCCACCATTGAAGAACCTGCTAAGAGTCACCTCTCTAGAACAAAGGTATACCTATATATCCCAGGAAATTCTGAGAGACCTAGGAGCTGTGTGTCATGGACTGGGAGCAAAAGCCAACACGTATATTCCTTCTTATTATTATAACATGTCCTACAATTTTTTTTGATTTACCACTCTCACAATCATTTGACTCAGTTCCTTCATTGTTTCCCAGAAGATACAGACTGATAAAAGTCACTATGGTCACATTATTGTATTTCACATTTAGGACAAGTAAAGACAGAAATCACAGATTCAAACTCCTGGAAGTAGAACCATCATCAATCTTTTGCCATCATTGATAAATTCCTTTGAATTGTCTTGGAAAGAATTTGAGAACCAATGGGAAAAGAAAAACGCAGTGATCTGTGTATGATTATAGGACTAAATAAAAATTTATCTTCAGCATACAAGAAAAGTTTCTTTAAATCATGTAGCTTTTATGTTTATATATATATGTATATATAGTGGAATATATATATATATATATATATATATATATATATATATATAGTGGAGACATGGGACTAGAGAGATGGATGGTTTGATGGTCAAGAGTACTTGATAATTCTGGTGAAGACCCAGTTGCAGCTCCCAGCACAAACAGGGTGACTCACAACTGCCTGTAACTCCAGTTCATGGAATTTGACACATTCTTCTGTCCCCACCCAAACAGTCACCAGGAACACATGTAGTACACATACATATGTTCAGGGAAACACTTATGCTTATAAAATTAAAAATAAAATGAAAACAAGTTGATATTGTTAAGTCTGCTTAATAATAAATCAAACGTTGTCTTTACAATCAGTTAGTCAACTAGTTTTGAAAGTCATCTTACTTAACTTGACAGTTTTTTCAAGTGCAACATGAACCATAAAAAGGCACACAGGCATTTATTTCTTGGCTTTGCTATATATAGGAGCAGAAGAGAAGTTTGAACCTAAAGAGATATGGGACTGAAATCTAGTTTTCATTTTGATAATAATATAAGAGGGGATTAACTGGCTACTTCTAGGCTCCATTCAAAAAGCTTCTGTAAGGCAAAGGACACCATCAATGTGACAAAATGGCAGCTTACAGAATGGGATAAGATCTTCACCAACTCCATAACTGACAGAAGGCTAATATCCAATATATATAAAGAACTCAAGAAATAAGGCACCAGCAAGCCAAATAATCCAATTGAAAAATGGGGTACAGATCTAAACAGAGAATTCTCAACAGAGGAATCTAAAATGGCTGAGAAACACTTAAAGAAATGTTCAACATCCTTAATCATCAGTAAAATGCAAGTCAAAACTACTTTGTGATTCTGCCTTACACCTGTCAGAAGTGTAAGACAGCTAAGATAAAAAACACAAGTGACAGCTGGTGAAGATGTGATATGATGCAAGGGAGCATTGCTCCATTGCTAGTGGGAGTGCAAACTTGTACAGCCACTAT
Source organism: Peromyscus maniculatus bairdii (assembly GCF_049852395.1). NCBI lineage: Eukaryota > Metazoa > Chordata > Mammalia > Rodentia > Cricetidae > Peromyscus > Peromyscus maniculatus. Next base: position 19,848,326 of record NC_134868.1, read on the forward strand.
TGAAATCACTATGGCTGTTCATAAGAAAACTGGGAATCAATCTACCTCAAGACCAAGCTATACCCAGGAGTACCACTCTTGGGCATATATTTGAAAGATGCTCTATGCTACCACAAAGGCACTTCCTCAGCCGTGTTTATAACAGCTTTGTTCATAACAGCCAGAAACCAGAAACTGGAGACAACTTAGATGTCCCTCAACTAAAGAATTATTAAAGAAAATTTGGCACATTCACACAATGGAGGATTATTCAGCTGTTAGAAAAAAATCATGAAATTTTTAGGCAAATAAAGGGAACTAGAAAAAAATTATCTTGAGTGAGGTAACTCAGACCCAGAAAGACAAACATGGTATATACTCTACTTGTAAGTGGATATTAGCCGTTAAGTAATGGATAATCACACTACAATCCACAGACCCAGAAAGGCTAAGTAGCAAGGCCGGCTCCAGGGGAAATGGATTCCTGGAGCTCCCTGGGAAGGGGGACTAGAACAGACTTTGTGGCTTGGGATGGGAATAAGAGGGATTGGGAAGGGGCCTAGAGGGAGAGAATACTGGGAGAGATAAATGGAATTTGGGATAATTGGATGATTTGGAAACTCAGTGCAGTGAAATCTATAAGGGTGGAATCTATAAGGGTGACCCTAGCAAAGACTCCTGGTAATGGGGAATACAGAGCTTGAAATGGTCATTTTCTCTAACTAGACAAGACTTCCAGTGGAGAGACTAGGATACCAAACCAGCCACAAAACCTTTGGCCTACAATCTATCTTGTCTATAAGATATGCTGGGGCATTGGCAGTGCAGAACTTGTCTAAGTGGCCAACCAATGACTGGCCCAACTTGAGGACCACATCACCAGAGGGAGTCCATGTCTGATACTGCCTGGATGGCCCAGAGACCTAAAAAAGTCAATGAAATAATTCCTTATAGTCTCCTATACTCATAGCTCAATTGTCATCAGAGAGGCTTCATCCAGCAACTGATGGGAGCAGATGCAGAGACCCACAACCAAACATTAGGCAGAGCTCAGGGAACCTCCTGAAAGAAAGGGAGGAGGGATTGTAGGAGCCAGATTGGTTGAGGACACCACTGAACATACCCCGGAGAATTAACTAAGCAGAGATCATAGGATCTCACAGTGACTGAAACAGCAATCACAGAGCATCTATGTGCTAGGTCCTCTGCATACATGTTATGGTTATGTAGCTTGCTGTTCTTATGGGACTCCTAACAGTGAGAGTCATGGGGTATCTTATTCATTTGCCTGCTCTTGGGACCCTTTTCCTCTGATTGGATTGCCTCATCAAGCCTTGATATGAGGGTTTGTGCTTAGTCTTATTGCAACTTATTATGCGGTGTTAGGTTGATATCCCTTGGAGGCCTGTTTTCTGGAGGAAAGCAGAGGAGGAATGGATCTGGGGGTGCTTGGAGAATGGAAGGATGGGAAACTGTGTTTGGGATGTAATGTGTAAGAGAAGAATAAATAAATTAAAAGAAAAGAAAATGGAGATACAGACACCTAAATCCTGGATTGGTGTGAAGACTGATAACATGTGTAAACAGCACTTAATAATAATTGGCCTCATTCTAATTTTACTGCACTAGTTGTGGATACTTGATAAATTGAAAACATCTGTATTTAATATTACTAGACAGGCTACTGTAGAACACCTGTTATAGCAACACAAGCAAGTCTACACTACCCTTGTGTGAACTGCTTAAATGGCATTGTCTTCTCTTTCTTTTGTGCCTTCTGGAATGCTTTTCTTTGAACTTGAATTTCCTGTGTGTGATTTTTGATCTGATAGAAATTATTCCCTCTTTTACTGTTGACGTCTGTAAGAGACTTTTTGCATTTGTATTCCAAGTTTTCCTTTTGTGACCTGATCTTCTTTTATTTGATTCATTTGTTATTATTTTCTTGATGCAGTAATGTAAACTGTGGCTCAAAATGGCAACTGTTTTTAAATGAATTTTTATTCACATTAATAATTCACACTGGAATATAGTGTCATAGTATATTCTTGACTTATATTGCTGTAAGAGTTATTTGAAATTTGTCAATATTGGTGCATTAACTACTTTCAGTCAGCTGTGACCAAACACCTGACATAAAATATTTATAGGAAGAGTTTATTTTGGTTTCCAGTTTCACAGGACTTGTTTTATCAAAGTTTGTCTGCATGAACTTGAGAATCATCAAGTGGCAGACAAGGTTCTTCACATCATGTTGTACAAAAGGCAGAGGGGTTGAGGAAGGGACTGGGGACCAGATCAAACCTTCATAGACTTGCAGGAAATGACCAACTTTTATCAATGATGATCTACCTACCCAACTTTCCAGACCCTCCCAAAATATTACCTTAAATTGGACGGCAAGTGTTCAACACATGGGCCTGATAGGGTAGGGATTCATTTCATTTTCAAATTGTATCAATGAGCCAAAACAAAAATCACATGGGTAAGCTAATGAGTATAATATATTCAGTGTGGTTTCTACAGTGATTGCTTATATATTCAGATATTCTAATATATAATGTTAACATGTACATACACACATGAGTCTGATGAAGACAACTATAAAGCAGCATTGCTAATCATTCAGTAATGGCACTCTTTACTTTCTTTCAAATAAAATGCCTTCCTAACTGTAAGCATCTTGCTTTCTATCATTGAAATGCTATAACAATATTTTATTTATCTTAGTATCTGCAATGGCCAAAAGATTCATGAAATCACTTCATGATTTTCCACTGATCTCCTGACATTCTCCCATAATATTTTTTGTAATTTTTTCCCTAATGAGAATATGACAGTCTTAGTCCTTTATTACTCACATGCATATATAAATTAGTCAGATAAACGTACCTTTTTATTAGAAGCATTATGACTATTAAGCCAAAATGGTGTATTTTTTGCAAAAATAGTTAGCAGAAAAAAAAATCCAAGAGGTTTTCTTAAAAAAAAAAACTTATTTGAATTAAACATAGCATAGTAATGAATCTGTGGTATACATTTAACTACTAAAATTCATTTGTGATGTCATACTTAAATATCCTTTTTGAGGAAAGAAAAAAACATTATTTTTTTTCAGGTCAAGTACTGTTAGGGCCTTTGACCTCCATGCTCTATCATAGCTTCCTCCTTACTCACTCCGAGACTCTTAAACCACAGAACCTTTTCATATCCTGCTGGGCATTGTCACTACAGAGAAATTGCATAGTTGTGGGTGTGATTTGAATGGGAACATATGTCTTGTAAAAGTCCAAGTCAAGAGATCAGACAATGCTTGAGCACGAATCATACAGTTCCTATGCTTAAACTTCAAAAAGAGAACATCTAAACTATCTTGTCAAACTATCTCAGTGTATCTTTACTTAACTGTACTTCATTACAAAGTAGACAAACAGCTTCATAATAAAATCATTACAAATATCAAACATAAATCTAATATCAAACTGTTCTGTGGGTCTTTCACTGAGGGTGAAATAACATAATTTCACCTCTTTATATGACTGAAAGAACGATACTAAAAAGAGTATTAGGCAAAAGTGTTTCGTCTGGCTTGTTTACATAGCCTCAAGGTGTTGATGGAGACAGACTGTGATTTCATTTGACATTTGGAAAGTGAGAAGATAAGAAAAAAGCAAAGAAAGGGAAAGAAAAGGGAGATGGGAAGGGGGAGTAGGGACAGGAAAGAAGGGAAAGGTGAGATGGGTCAAGAGGAGAGGAAAGGGAGGTCCTGTTCACTATGATTTCAAAGGGTAAAAGAGGCATCTTATCCCAGTGAGTATGTGATAGTCTTAGTAATTACTATGAAACTTTATTTTAAATCCACAGTGGAGAGCCTAGTATGCTGCTTCCCAGTTTTGGGACTCTGCACTGTAATCTATCTTTTGAATGTATGATTTGTTTTGCTAAATAAACATTTGCCTCCCTAGTTTTTCTCATAGCTGTGTTCTCTCCTCAAAAAGCAGAGAGACAGAGGGCTCCTTACCTCCTACAAAGTGGTAGGTACAACATATTTGTCAAACCATTTGACAGCAATACATCACAGCTACTATGAACCATCACTCCATTTCTTAGTACTTACAGAAAAGAAAACTTTGTTATACCCAAAATTGCCTATCAAGGGTTATAGCTACTTTATTGTGATGACCAAAGGTAGATAAGATACAAATGCCTATTATCATGTAAAGAGCTGAATGAAAGTCTTGATTATATCGCCATACAGTAGATTCCTTCTTAGCAACAACAACAAAAAAAGAGTAAACTCTGAATTCACACACTTTACTAAAAATGAATTTAAAGTAGTTATGCTAAGTCAAAGAACACAGACCACACAAATGCACACATCTTATTATTCCACTAATGTAAAAATCCAGGAAATGCAAGATAAAATGTAGGGGGCAGGTTCTGCTTAAGTGTAGTTGGGAAGGAAGGAGGGATTAATAATATGCATAAAGAAGTATTGATGAGTTGACAGATACAATTTTTTCCCCTTGAATCTAGTGGTGGCCTCTTGGACAAATACTTATTTCAAATGGCATCAAGACTTTATACTTATATATTTGTAGCTTTCTATGTTTCAATTCGATCACATAAATTGCTATTAGCAAGTAAAACAAAATCATTTGCTTTGTCATGGTCTTTTGTAATTCCAGCTCTCAAGAGTCTGAGGTGGTAGGATCATAACTTCAACACTAGTTTGGTCTTCATGGCAAGTGTCAGACTAATTTGGGCTACTTAGTGAGGCCCTGGTTCAAACAAATAATAAATGAAAATATCTTTTGTTCAAATATCTGAGTTCTGCCTCTTGAGTAGATTTTCTTTCTCTCTTTACCTTTCCTCCACCACCTCCCCATGCTTTCCCCCCTCTCTGCTTATTTTTTAGAAAAATTATTGTTACTATATAACCTCCCTCCCCCAGCAAGTGGCTTTGTCTTCTTTTCATAACATAAACTGGCCTCACTTTTCCTTGTTCTTTATGTTTTACTGAGACAGAATCTTAAATAGCTACAGATAACCCCAAGCTCATCAAACTTTGGACCGTATTGCCTCAGTCTCCTGAGTGAGGATTGTACATGTTACCATGCCTACTTGAATCGATTCTTGAGTTCTATGAAGTGAAGGCAGAATTCAGTTACAGTAAGTTATAGCTATAAAATTGAGCTTGGATTGGTTAATTGACTATTTGCCTTTGTCTTTGGTTTAGGTTGCATGTGAAATGGCAGCATTAGTGATGAGTGGTTTTAGGATTAAGGAGTGGAACAATCAAGTAGTTGAAAGAGGGACTTTCAATGCAAGAACTGGCTTGAAACGGCATATTCATCATATATCTGTTGAGAAGTGAGTAAGTAATAAAGTGAGTTTTGATAACTAATAGCTATATGACAGCCAGGTTTTAGCTCTGATAAAGTTTCTTAAGAAGTGTAATTTATGTGTCTATTGCCCAGCAAATCTCTATGGTATAAAATTGAAATAAATTGGATTTCTGGAAACTTTTGAAGTAAACAATGGAGCCACACATTTATGTATGATTTCCTGCAATGGACAGTAAACTTATGTTGACTCATCAGTATTTATTCCTGATGTTAAACAGAGTGGGTATTGTTAGTCCCACTTTTTATGATCCAGTTAGCCCAATGTAAGAACCAAATTGGAGACACACCTTGGTTTATATTGAGACTTTAGATCAAATATAGGGATCTATATAACTCTAAATACATTTGCTTTCTCTTCTTTCTGCCATCTCATCCTTTTTCCAACAAGAGAATCTTCTGGTCATTGCTTCATAGAATAACCATATTCCTACCCCACTTCCTTCCCTCATCCCACGTTCTGTGGGATTACTTTGTGTCTTGGTGCAGCCTGGTGATTGTGTTTGGAAGTGCAAAGGTCAGGTTACTCTAGTATGACTTCTATGTAGTCCTAAACAAAGTTCTCCAGTTAATCAGCACTTGAATGTCAATATGAGAGCTTTGGTAATCATACCTTCATCATAGGGTTAGTATGGTCCTTATATAGAGAAATATTCCCCACTTTTTGCTATAATTCTGATATACCTTTTATCCCAAAGATTCACATGCTAGAAGCTTGTTCCCTACTGTGGTGATGTTGAATTGGCAGAATGCAGAAGTGGCCTAGTGAAGGTAATTATGCCACGAGGCTACACTCTTCATGGGATTAATGTCTTTCAAGAGTGGGTCAGGTCTGGTAGGAAAATTAGCTCCTGAAATAACAGGTTAGTTCTTGCTAAGTGAGTGAATTGGCGCCCTCTCCAGTCTTCTTCTTTCTGGTTCACCATGTGCCTCTCTCCCTGTTGCATGTGTTCATGCCATGATGACTTCAATCACACTGTGCTCTACACAGTTTTGGCTTCCCTGTCTTGAACTTTTCAACCTCCAAGGCTGTGAGCTAAATAGGCTTTAAAACAATTACATCACCTTGTCTTTGTTATGGCAACATGTAGTAGACCCAGATACCCTCCTTATCTATAGTTTCTTTGGGTTCAGTTACCCATTTTCAGATCCCATCTGAAAATATTAAATGTCAAGCTCAAGTAACATCATGATGTATTATATTTTCCTGTTCCTTCCCATCTGTTACATGAACCATTACTTTCTGCTGAATATCTCTGTGGCACAACACTAGTACATGTCACTCAAGAATACCCATGGTATACATCTATCTGTTTGGTAATCATTTTGCAATATCTCTATTTTCATATGGAACATAGCTGTTTTACAATGATTATGTGCTAATATCCCTTTCATAAGCCTCACATTCTGTCAAAGAACCCGTGTCATAGACCACATTTCTCCTCATCACCTAGATATTGTATCATGTCACAACATCATAAGTAATACTGTTCTGATTTCAAATGAATTAGGCTAAAACACATGGACCCACTCTATGCCCAAAATGCTCCCATACTGTAGATGATTTATAACAGACAACTAGGAAGGAAAATCCTGCATTTTGAGGTGTTACACATGAAAGAGTAATCTCTCAGCCTCATGAATTGTCTATGAAAATAAGGATAACAATACTAAAACCAGACTTGGTACCAAAATTAACCAACTAATACTTGCAAAGCATATGGTTGTAGGGGGGAAAGGCTGTTTCTGATTTTATTGCCCCCCTTGTCTCTTTTTTCTCATTTAAATATACTTAAAATCAGAGAATTGATATTAGCCAATCTTTAACCCTAATATGCTCTTCTATAATTTACTCAGAATGCTTCTTCTTTTTCTAAATTTTAGGTGGAGGCCTTTAAATACTTGAATCTTTGGTCATTATGTACTTCTCTCTCTCTCTCTCTCTCTATATATATATATATATATATATATATGTGTGTGTGTGTGTGTGTGTGTGTGTGTGTGTGTGTATCTTGTATATTCTCTAATGTGTCATAGGAATGTCCTATCTTGCCCTAAAGGCAGACAGTATCTTGTGGCACCCATTGTAGAGTTTACCATGCTAAGTAGTGCTGAGCACACAGTCATCGTAAATAAGCACTTACCAGCATACATAGTATTATAAATCCATATACAATGGATCAACAGCTGCTGAGACATACTAAAACTTTGAAGAGTCATTAGTGCTGTGTAAGTGAAAGATTCATTTCACACTGTTCCAGACATTCTTGAACGTTTTCCTTGGGTCATTGAACATATTTAATGTATTCATTTAAAAGCATTGCAAGGGCACTCCTTTTCAAGGTCTTAGTGATAGATTTTAATAAAGAGTATAATAGAGAAGTCTATAGGTCTGAGCCTCCAGCAGGAGATAATAGAATGTAGCTGAATACATTAAAGCATCATCATCTCCAAGCTTCAAACCTCCTGACTTAAATGATGTTACAGCATTTTATTCTACTTCAGCTCAGTAAGAATTCTTCATTTCAAAGTGACTGAGGTTGGGATTATTAGATGGCAGTTTCATTTCCTAACCTCTTCTCTTCCTGAACTCAAAACCATGAAAATCCAAGAGATTTTTAAAAGGGGAGGCTTGCTGATGAGGTAGAGAATGTTTCTTTTAGTGACTCTGATCAGGTGGAGAGCAGAGAGATAGATGTAGACTCCAGAGCTAATAGCAGATTTCAGATATTTCCTTCTCTCTCAATATTTCAATATTTTCATTATAACACCAGTATTTAATATCCTGTATGATATTCGAATGAGATAATGAATCTTGCTATATAACTCCTAACAATTCCTGTCGAAACAATTATTTTAATATATAGTAACTCTAATTAAATGAATGAAACAATATTTTTATGAGTCATTATAAAATTGTAGGCTTGGCATAGTGTGATGGGTTTCTTAAATATTGCTTTATTTGATATCAAATAATTATAAATACTGCTGTAGACCTAACTCCTCTTGTATAGTTTCAATATATTTTTCATTTGATTTTGTTTATAAAGTTCTAAAACTTTCCAAAAAAAAAAAAAAGTCTGACCTAGAGCTCTACTAGAACATCACAGTGGAGGTAATGCTTTGCCACTGGGCTACAGTGCCAGGTCTATAGAATTCTTACCCCAAGAGCTAATATGGGAACTAAAATGGCGGAAAAACTGTTGGATTTTTATGGCTCCACACAGGAAGTTTGGAAGCTATGATATGAATCTGAAATGCTACCCCCAGGCTCCCGTGCTTGAACAATTGGTTGCCAGCTGGAAGTGCGGTTTTGGAAGGTTTGGGTACCTTTCCAGCCTGACCGTGAGGATTACAGCCTTGTCCTACTTCTTTTGACTTCTCTGCTTCCAAACGACTGCTGTGATGTAGCCAGCTGCTTCACGCTCTTGCCACCACCCCGTCTCTGTCATGAGACACAGAGACCACCTATAGTCATGACCCAACATATACCTTTCTTCCCTTAAGAAGCTTTGTCTTCCGGGGTCTTGCTACAGCACTAAGAGAAGTAATTAATATATTCATTAATAAGTAAGCACCTAAGGAACTCTGGGAAATGAGAGCAACATGTGCTAGTGTTTAAACTTCAACTTCAAGACATGCCTTGCTGAGTTAAAACTGAGTAGATATGAGGCAGGCACACTGGGACCCACCTATAGTCTCAGGACTTCGAAGGCTAATACGGAAGACTACAAGTTCTAGACTTGCCTGGGCTACATAGGGAGGTGCTATTGAGAGAGAGAGAGAGAGAGAGAGAGAGAGAGAGAGAGAGAGAGAGAGAGAGAGAGAGAGAGAGAGAGAGAGAGAGAGCTGGTCAGATGTGAGGTATAGGCTCTCTCTCTCTCTTTCAAGTGGAAATCACTGAGGAATCACATATAGTTGTTCTCACATATGCAGGTTTGAAAAGGGATTCACTACAATGAAGACATTGTCAGGTCGTTTCTGATGAATCCCCAAGGTTTTAGGAAATTAATGTCTGTTAGGACCTCAGTACAGTTGGGTTATCATAGGCAATTAGTGTAGCACTGTCTCAGGATACATATATACTGAAATTTGCTCTCATGATCTGTCTTCCTGTGGCTTCACTCAGGAGGTTACAGAAGATGCTAATTCCCTACGATTGCGGAATCAGTATTTCCTCTTCAATTTAATAAGCAAGCAAACCCAGCTTCCTAATTGATGTGTCAGTCTGTGGGGTCAAGACAACTGACAGTTTCTAACTTTTATGGATTCTCCGTGAAAACGGCTTTGATAAACAAAATATTCACGAACAACTCAAGCCCCGAGTCTGCCTTCAGTGATGAAGTTGCATCCGCTCAGCTACTCTCTTCTCTCCCTCTGTCTAGTGGAGTGTAAACTAATGGTTTCTTTGGCACGCCTACTCTGAGATCTTATAAAGTTAATCAACATAAGATGACGGGAGGGCAAGTTTTCAGCCCTGGAAGCTCAAGCTTTAAATAAAGTCATTTAAAAGACTACTTTAGGAGCTAAACGAGAAAGGCTTTTCTCAGGGAGATCTGATTTCTTTTCATCTCCCCTATTTACTCTCCATTCATGAGTTTTCCTAGAATTGCTTATTATCAGGTGAAATTTTGCATTCTAACACTTTTTCCTTTGTTTCCACTCACATGTCTCCATCCAAATAATTGAATTTTAAACGACAAGAAATCCACGGCAAGTGAACTGATTTTTTTTTTCCTTGTACAGTTTCCAACTGTAGCATAAGAAAGAATTAGCTCAGGTTGACAGCTACAAAAGTAGCACATTTTAGGTAATAATAACACAAGAAATTCCTAATATAAATCACAATAGTTTTTTCTAACAGACTGAAACTGGTAGACACATCACAGTATCGGATTAACCCTCTGCCCTCAGGACTCCACCAGTCTTGTACAGCAAGCCCCGGTTCTCAGCTCCAGAATTCTTTATGTGTTCAGTTTGCTCCTATCTTCGTGGCCTCTTCTGCTCCCACAGACCTCCCCCAATCAAATAAGCTCTCTAGAAAAAAGTGGTTGCTTCCTTCCATTCTTTCTTCTTCTATAGAACTTTCGGTCATGCACAATCTTTCTGTAACTTCTTTTCTCTGTTTGTGCATCAGAAAAAAATTTCATCAGAAAATTACTCCCCCTCCTTTTTTTTATTATTATTAAATGGTCTCTCATTCAAGAGAAGAAAGACAGCTCAAACTATCAACAAACATGCACAGCATATGGTGGTGATTCCAAAACAACAGATTGTAGAATGGAGCTTTCCCTCCTATCCACTTGGAAATTTTTACTAGTTCATTTTGTTTTCACTGAGTTGATTGATTTGGCAAATTATTTTATGGTCCAGGCAACACTCTGTTTTCACATTCCCAACCAACTGGCCAACCCATTAACGGATTGTTTTGAGGAATTTGTTCATTTACCAAGGAAAAAAATAAAGTGTTGACAGACATTTTTATTTTGTGTGTGCGTTATGGAAGAGGCAGGTATGTGTTTGTGTGCTTGAGACAGCGTCTCCCTACATAGCCTTGGTTGCTCTGGAGCACAATAAATAGACCAGACCGGTCTTGAACTCACAGAGATCTGCTTGCCTCTGCCTCCTGAGTGCTGGGATTAAAGTCATGCACCACAACTCCAGACCTTGGCATTTTCATTCTTAAGTCTTCTGTTGGTATCATAATTCAAAGATTGTGGAATGTTTCCTATAACAAAAATAAGCATTGTGGTAGCTTTACACAGTGTTTTTAGCTATGCAACTCTTTGCATTCATTTATTACTTTTTGTTTAAGGACTGCTGAGCATATAAAATGCTTCATAAGAACTTATTAGTGTGATAGCAGTCAGGTTTTCTTTTGCTGTTGTTACTTACCAAAGGTTTTCAATGAAAGGACCACATCCGTTTATATTACATACTCTGTCTTCAGTCTCTTATACAGAAATGGTTCATTTCATGTAATGACAGCAAGTTACTCAGAAGCTATTTGACATGTGTTGACATTCAACGTGTTTACAGAAACTTTGCTTTTATTGTATTTCACAAATCTTGAAAACATTGTATTTTATAGATATGTAAACATAGGCTTGATTATAAAATAATCTAGTGGCATATACTTACTCAAAACCCCACAGTCTATGTAGTCACTACTGAACATTGCCTCTCTATTTGTTAATTTTTTAATCTGATTTAGTGTTTGTGGAAACATGCAAAATCAGACAAATATATTGAAATATAAATCTAGAAGACATGTACTATTTTGTGTTTTTCTAGTAATTTATTTTTTTTCCTTTCATTTTTGGAAATAGAACAAACAAAGGTCCTTTTATCTTTCCCAATTAGCATCTGTTTGCCTCCCACTCAGCTGGACTGTGTTGTGGTCTGTTCTTGTACATTTTTCTTTGGAGGCATTCTTTTCTTTAAAATGTTCCTATATGGATTATACCCAGTGACACCTTCATCCCGTTAACACTACCGGGAGCACAGACTTAGATATAAATTGTGTATTTAGCATTTTCACTGAGATATTTACAATATCCAAAAACTTATGCGATTCCTTCAACTCCCAACAATTTATTTTTCCTCTATTTCTACTTATGCTTTCAACAGTGTGCAAACTTGCAGTACACATGAGTCTGAAAATTATCTGACAATAATTTTCTTGTTCTTCTAAATTTAATCTATCAGAAAATGCTAGTGGCTCTACACTGAATATATCTTAAATATGGATAGGTGACATGGACTTTGTCACCACAGTATCCAAAGCTGTCATTGACCATCACCATATTACTGGAGTGTGGTTGACTTCCAAGGTGCCACACTCTTGAATAAAACTGACTTTCCTCTCAGAAGATATTAGCTGTCAGTAGCTCCTTTTAGTGATGGGGCTTGTGAGTACCTTCCCCATCCATGCAAGAATGTTGACTGGCTTGATCTTATGCAGGCAACAATAGCTTCTGTGAGCTCATAATCACAGTAGTCCTGCTATGTTGGGAAGACTCAGTTTTGCTCTGATCCTCCCCAACCCCGGGGAGATTGGTACAGTCTTTCCACACTTCCTTCTGGGGTGGCTCCATGACCTTGTAAGGGAGGTGATATAGATGTTCTATTTGTGGCTGAGGATTCCATTGACGTTTATTCTCTCCACTTAGAACAGTTGTGAGTTTTTTCATTAACTGATATTCACTGAACAGCAAAAAGAAAACAAAAACAAAAATAAACAAACAACAAAAAAAATCCCTTCTCTGTCTTCTTTAGTAAAAGGTAAAAGATTTATATGATCTGAAGATAAACTAGATCAACAGCTGTGGAGCCTCCATGGGACTGGACTAGGCCCTCTGCATAAGCAAGACAGTTGTGTAGCTTGATCTGCTGAAGGGGTCCCCTGGCAGTAGGATCAGGATCCAACCCTGGTACATGAGCTGGCTTTTTGAAGCTCACTACCTATGGTGGGACTCCTTGCACAGCCTTGATGCAGGCGAAAAGGCTTGAACCTGCCTGTACTGAATGTATCAGGCTCTGCTGACTCCCCATGGGAGGCCTTACCTTGTTGGAGGAGGGAATGGGGAGTGAGTTGATGGGGGGAGGCTAGGGGGAACCGGAAGAAGGAAGAGAGGGGGATCTGTGATTGATATGTAAAATGAATAAATTTCTTAATAAAAAGAAAAACAAAACAAACAACAACAACAAAAACCCAATCTCTGATGAAGTCAGAACTATACAATCTACATAGTTAATGAGATACATATTTAGAGAAAAACAAATCAGTAGGTTCACTCCTTGGTCCCTTGAGTCCTATAGGTTCTTACACAGATTTACAACACCTGATATGAGTTATTCTCATAGAATGAACTTTAAATCTAGCCATAAAGTAGTTAATTACTGCCCCTACCACTTGCCCAGCTATTGTATCCATGGGCATATCTGGTCATGCTGGTCATTATTGTTGTTCACAGGAGTCACAGTTGGGTATGACTGTGGATGACTTTCCTACCAGTAGTCTGCATAGCACCTTCTGGTACTATGAAAGCTAGCCAGCAGTGAGGAAGATTTTTCATGTCCTCTGAACAACTGACATTTTCATGTCCTCTGAGCAAAGCATGTGTGTTTTCAGCAATATGCTTTTTCTCTCAAGTTCTAATAGCTAATATGAACAAAGGGAATGGATTTAGTTGTCTTAGGGGTCTCTGGGACAAGTTTGACCAAGTCTAAGTGAAAGATATTCCATATTTGACTGTTGGGAAATATTTTAAAGTGTGTTACTTTTGTTTAATGTTGCATTTTATTAACTCTGTGAAGCTGTGTTACTGTGCCTGTCTAAAACACCTTTAAGAAAGAGCTGAATGGCCAATAGTGAGGCAGGAGAGAGAAGTAGCTGGGGCTGGAAGGCAGGGAGAATTAATAGAAGGAGAAATCTGGGAGAGGAAGGTAAATAGAACAAGGGAGGAAGGAGGAGAGCATCTGGGGCCAGCCATCCAGCCACCCAGCCATCCAGCCACCCAGCTACACAGTCAACCATGGAGTAAGAAACAAGATAGGTATACAGGAATAGAGAAAGATAAAAGCCCTGAAGCCAAAGATAAATGGGATAATTTTAGTTAAGGAAAGCTGGCTAGAAACAAGCCAAGCTAAGGCCGGGCATTTATAAGCAATAACAAGCCTCTGTGTGTGATTTATTTGGAAGCTGGTAACAAGCTCCCCAAAAGAACTAGAAGCAAAAACATCCAACAACACCTGACACTGGACTTCTCTTATTTGACAACATATGGCTTTTGGAAGGAGCACTATTAGTGATGAATTTAACAACTAACAGTGACAGAAAACTCAAAATGGGTGATCCAAATGTACAAATACTAAAATATTTGGAGAACATAGCGTGAAAGCCTGTTTCCCCACAGTTGCTGAAACTTGGTGCCTCTCCAATGAGCAGTGCTGTAAAGTCCCAGCACTGGGTGTTGATGAGAATGCCACACACCATGATCTACTTGACCTGAGTTCTGTTATAACTGCAGGGGGATCTCTGTAAAGACATCCACGAACCCATTAAAGTTGCAGTGCGATGTTTATGTGGATGGGCATTGTTCAAGAAAGAAAGAATGTCTGTCTAGCCTTCTTCAGAGTCCCAAAGAATGCCATAAATTCCTCCATTTCATGAGCCAATTTAAAACATAGAATTAAAATAAGTTCTGAGATTTTCCCCACGCAGGCCCACAGCTATCTTTAAAAAGTCAAATTTGTGTGCATGAAATATTGCAGGGAGGGGAGCAAATGGAATACTAATTAAATTGAAATTCAGCCAACACATTTGGGAGAAACAGTGTTGGGGGTGGTGGTGTTAGGGCAATAACATAAAATTTCATAAGAAGCTGGGTACAATGTTCACTCTTAATTTTCTGTGTGTGACCATTTCATGTCTCATTTTTCTTTGTGAAATGAACTTCGGTTCCTCTTTAGCTATATAAACTGAACATAAGTTGAGATACTTCAGTGAACCTATTTTTAAATGTTGTAGGCGATACAAAAGTTCTTAAATTCTGAGAAATTTTGCTTGTCACAATGTATTATAATTGCAATTTGGGGAAGAATAGTGAGTTTTGATCTTTGTAGTGAAAGACATAAATTATTTGAAGCTAAGACCCCTGAATGAGAGAGAATATACAGCTAGCTATTGTCTTTGGAGGCTTTGGTGATCTCACTTAATAAAGCTTCATCCAGAAATTTGCTGCAAATTTTATAATTTTATTTTTAATTACAGCTAAATATTAACATGTATGTTCATCATTTATCTCATTTTCATTATCCATCAACACATTGATGGACATCCAAACTGTTTCCATTTCTAAACTAATATGAATGGAACAGCAGTGAATAGAGTTGAGCAAATTTGAGCAAGTTTCTCTGTAGTAGGATATAGAGTCCTTTGGGTATGTATCCAGAAGTAGTATGTCCAGGTAACATGGAAGTTCTATTTCTAGATTTTGGAGGAAACCTTACACTGACTCCTGTAGTGGATGCACAAGTTTATAGTCTACCCTAACAGAAGCCAGGAAGTTAGAAAGAAACCAATTAGGAGGATTGTCATTAGAGAAGGAAATTATTAGTACTTGGGTAATAGGAGAGTTGTGAGGAGGAATCCTAGGGTGGTGGAAAGGTTAAAGCATGGATGGAGTAGGGGTATGAAAGAAATGAGGTATTGGGGGGTGTTATATCAAAAAGCCATATGAAACTTACTACTTTGTTTTATATATATATGTATACATATATGTATATATACATACACACACACACATATATATATAATTAGAAGAGAAATATTCTGTTCAGTAAGACAATACAGTTTCTGAAAGGAATGAATTATTAAAATCCCAGTCCTGAGTATGAGATTGCACAAGGAGGCCTTAGAGCCTCTTCTAAAACAATACAGGTTTTCCCACCAGAACTAGATGATTACACAGTATTGCTGAAAACACCATATATGTTGGTTGCAAGTTATAGAGAGCATCAGGCTAGAGTTGAGCTAGAAGCTTATCACTAACTATCTTTTGTAATCTTGGAAGCTGATATGAAGATAACTGTGAAGATGCATTGGAGATCTTATCTAGCTGTGAATCTTAAATACTACAATGACCATCCAGGCAAGATGTCTCACATTGCAACAGTGGTACATCTGTTATAGGGCAACGGTTATAGGACAAATAACATACCATGGTTGGAATGAAGGCTCATTCCGCAGAAAGAAATTGATTTCTGATGCTGTAAGCCAGCTCAAATACTAGTGGTTGAGGAGATTACATGTCCCAGAGAGGAGCTTTTGACTGCTCTTCAGCTAAATTTGATAAGGTGTCAGACTACTTTCTAAACATGCATGTTTAAACCCACAAAAAATGCTACTCTTGGTATCAGAGACCCATTTATTAATGAGAATAAAAAAGCATGAGAACAGAGACTCACAGTTGCTCAAGATGCCATGACTAAGGGACTGCTAAGTGCTTAGCCTTAGATAGGACACTTATACTATGAATTCTAAGGTTCAGCAAGTACCATGGAAGAAATGGCAGAAAGACTATAAGAGTTGAAAGACAGGGAGAAGTGCTGTGGAACGCTGTCTTCTTGGCAATCATGAACTCATAGCAACTGTGGTTACCTATCCTGGGCATGCACAATACCAGCCCTGATAACAAACATTCATGCATGGAGAAGGAAGGGATTCACGGGCCCATCCCTCCCCACCAAACTAATGATTATGTATGGATCCTGGAGAAGGGGTGAGTGATCAACTTCAGATCTATATCCATTTGTGAGTCCACCAGACTCCATTGGCACTCCTAGTAGCTTAGGGGTCCCTAGTTAAATTCAATGGCTCAGAAAACAAACTAAAAAGACATGAGTGTGGAAAAGTGACCTACAAGAAGGAGGTGGGAGATATCATTTGGTGGAAAGGAGAGAAAAATAAAGGTTGGGAATATCAGAATGCTGTAAGTGAAAGTTTCCTGTGTCCTGCCCAGTCCGCAGCTGCTCAGACCCAAATAAACCCACAGAGGCTTATACTAATTATGAACTCTATGGTCATTAGCTCAGGCTTATTACTGACTAGCTCTTACACTTAAATTAACCCATAATTCTTATTTGTGTTTAGCCACATGGCTTCATACCTTTTCTCAGTTCTGCCTTGACATCTTGCTTTCTTTGTGTCTGGCTGGCAACTCCTCACTTAGCCTTCTTCTTCCCAGAATTCTCTTAGTCTGCTTGCCCCACTTATAATTCCTGCCTGGCTACTGGCCAATCATTGTTTTATTAAACCAGTGACCAAAAGCATTATCCCACAGCAGAATGCCTCATATACATGTATAGAGATGGTAAAAGACAAATTGAAAAAGAGCTAACTCATGTCTTTAAAAGATAAAAAAGTAAACAGGATAAAGCTGTAATGCTGTGGGTCTTGGCATAATCACCGCACCCTATGTGAAAACAACTGCTGTCCTATATGTTGTTCTCAGGGGAGTATGCTGTTGGCATAGACATATGAATCCCATGTTTTCAGAAGTGCAATAAAAATTGCAGATATTCAGATATTTAAAAATATTTATTCTTTTGGAAGCTAAGTTTATTTCATACGATTTTCCTCTTTAGAAGGTTTTTTTGTTTTGTTTTGTTTTTTGAGACAGGGTTTCTCTGTGTAGCTTTGCACCTTTCCTGGAACTCACTCTGTAGCCCAGAACTCACAAGAGATCCTCCTTTCTCTGCCTCCTGAGTGCTGGGATTAAAGGTGTGCATCACCACTGCCTGGCTTTAGAAGCTATTTTTAAACTTATATACATTTAAAAGAATATTCCCAGTTTTACAACATCTCTCTTCTCTGTGACTGGAGCACTGAAATGAGTATTTGTCAAAGCATTGTGAACACAGCAGCTCCTGAACTTGCCACTCATTATATCTCATAGCAACAGTCAAACTCTTGAGTACATATGCTTTAGATGCTGTGTGGATACTGTGCTTCCATTCTGGTGTGTATACATTTTTGAGACAGTTTAGTCTTGAACCCTCATGTAACTAAGACTGACGTTGAACACCTGATCCTAAGACCACCACCCTCATAGGTTGGGATTACAGGCAAGAGCTACTAAAAGTGGTGACTCTTTTTGTTGTTATTAATAAATTCATTATTTTATAGTTTATTTTTTCAAACAATAAATTCAGGTGGAACTTCAGAGGTTCTTTAACTTCTTAGAATTTATTTATATAAGCACTACTAAAACTAAACATTGCTTCAGTGTAGTTCAGTGCCTAGTGTGCAGGAGTCCCTGGGTTTAACCAACAGTACTGATGGAAAAAAATCCCAGAAAAATAATGTATGCTATGTTTTTTACTTTATAATGTAAGGTTTTCCAAACTTGAACTCTATAAACCTATTTATAGAAATTTATTTCCTTAACCATTATCATTCATATATATATATATATATATATATATTCTGGAAAAAACAACAAAATTTAAAGAATATAAAAGAATGTATTTACTGCACAAACATTGTTAAAATTAAAAGAGCATCTTAACTTTTAATATTTATTCCAGTGTGAGAACAACTTTTAGTCATAGACATTTTAAAGCATCCTCAGAATATACAGTGCAAACTACCATTAATTAGTTTTATATTATGAATATCAGTTTAATTTAGAAAATGTAGAAGCACAGGAAACACAGTCCAGCCTCTTGCCTAGTGTTTGAAATCAATTTATCAATGAACCTTTGAAGTTTTTTTCTTCTGAATGTTCTCTAATGGACTTTCATTAAAAACATAAATGATTTAGCAGATGGAATATTTTCACTCTCAGTTTAATATACTATATTTCATACATTTTATTACTATGATTTATTTTACCTTTTTAGAGCAGCTGCAGTCTTAATTAATATATGCTTACTTGTGAGCCCAAAGAAACAATAACACCTAGACTCTCTTAGCCAAGCTTCATATCTAGAACAAGGCCAAAACTAGACATTAAGCAGACAAAAGAAAAAGAGCAACGTTCACTAAGTAGCTGTAATAGTCATTGAAAGTGGTGGGCTTATGTCTCTGATCCTTACTGAAATTCTACTGAACAGCCTGAGTACACAGCACATGCTCAGCATTATGTACTTGACACCAATGCCAAAGGCCCTTCAATTGACATCCACAGAAAGCACCTTACAAAGGCATGTAAGAGGCTTATGTAATAAAGCACTGTTAAGAAATGTGCTTCTGTATTGGGTCAGTGGGAATGGAGCCAACTCATAGTCTTAGAAAAAAAGAGAAAATTTGGAAAGTTAATCCTACATAATAGGTTTAAGATCCATAAAGTCAAAAACAATATTAGAATACTTAACGGGGACCTAAAAGTATTCTAGTGTCACAGAAAATAGTGTGGAACAAAGATGTGTCCTACAATTCAATTACGTTCTTGGTTTATCCTAAAGTTAACCATATTTTTAAAATATTAATTCTTTTTTTAATTAAGAAATTTTTTTCATTCATTTTACATACCAATCAAGATCCCCCTCTTCCCTCCTCCCATGCCTCCCAGCCTCCCCTCTCAATCCACCCCCCACTCCCTCCCACAAGAAGGCAAGGTCTCCCATGTGGAGGCACATTGAGTAGAGGTAAGTCCAAGCCCTTCCCCCTGCTTCAAGGATGCACAGGTGTTCCATCATAGGTAGTGGGCTCCACAAAGACCACTCATGTGCCAGAGATGGATTCTGATCCTACCACCAAGGGGTCTCCCAAGAAGATCAAGCTACCCAACTGTCTCACCATGCAGAGGGCCCAACCCAATCCTATGTAGGCTCCACAGCCATTAACCCCTTTAGATTGGATTGGTTGTCCCTCCCTTTTCTCTCTCTCCCTTCCTCCCTCCCTCTTCTTTCTCTCTTTCTTTCTTTCTTTCTCTCTCTCTCTCTCTCTCTCTCTTTCTTTCTTTCTTTCTTTCTTTCTTTCTTTCTTTCTTTCTTTCTCTCCTCTTTCTGAGATCCACTCCTCCTCTATTTCTCTTCAGAAAAGAGCAAGTCTCCCAGGGATATCAGCCAAGCAGGGCATAGCAAGATACAGTAAAAATAGGAACAACCCCTCACATTAAGGCAGGGCAGGTAACCTAGTAGGAAGAAAATGGTCCCAAGAGAAGGCAAAAGAGTCAGAGACACCCCTACTGTCACTAACAGGAGGCCCACAAAAACACCAAGTTAACAACCACAGCATGTGTGCAGAGGACATAGCACAGACCCATACAGGCTCTGTAATTGCCGCTTCAGTTCTGTGAGCCCCCATCAGCCCTGATTAGTTGATTCTGTGGGTTATCCTCTCCTGGTGTCCTATATGCCTCTAGCTCCTACAATCCTTTTTCACCCTCTTCCTCAGGTGTTCCTCAAGCTCCAAGGTGAGGGACCTGATGGAGATTTCCAATTTGAGTTCTCTCTTTGCCTAATGTTTGGCTGCGGGTCTGTCCATCTGCTCCCATCAGTTTCTAGCAGAGGCCTCTCTGATAATGGAGAATCAGTTTACTGTTAGTGGAAATACTAGCTTTAGAGACAGAAGATGCAATTTTAAATTTCCTTTAAATGTTTTTGAATATTTTCTTCAATGTTGTTATACATATTCCTAAATGTATCGATAAAACCTAAACCTGCTTTGTTCATATAATGTACATATACATATGATTTCATGACTATTACTGGATAACCACTGAGTGGGCTGCTCCTTGGGGTCAATGCTTTTTCCTATTCTCAGCATTCCTTGAATGACTGTTACTTCTTTCCTGGTTTGGAGTTCTACAAGATTTTTCCCTTTCATTCTGACGTGCCTATTGCTGTCTTCCTTGTTCCGGTCTTCATTAGGCAGCCATACTATTTATTGATACTTCATGGTTGTAGCTTCTGTGGCATTTCTAGGAAATGAAATATCACAACAAACTTCCTGTTTCTCTGGGCTTTACAATCTTCCTGTTCCTCTTTCAATGGTTCCTGAGCCTTGGGTGCAGAAGTTATGCTTTAGATGAATCATTTGGGGATGGGAGCCCCATGAACACTTGTTCCATGATGACCAGTTATGATCATTAGTTTTTATTGTTGCCTTAGCACAACATGGACTCACTTTGGAAGGGAGGCTCAATGAGGAAATTTCCTAGGTTAGTTTGGTCTGTGAGTGCAATGAGAGATTTTCTGAATTGAGTTGAGGTGGGAAGACCTACCTTGAATGTGGGACCATTCCATGGCTTGGGCTCTGGACTGCAAAAATAAATAAATAAATAAATAAATAAATAAATAAATAAATAAATAAATAAATAAATAAATAAATTAGAAATTGAGCTAGGTGTTAATGTGAACACATTACTTTCATTACTCTTTGTTGGTGACATGAATACAATTTGACTAATTGATTCAAATCCTTGATCACCTCATGTCTTCACAATGATGGATTGCAACTTGGGTTTGTGGATAAATCTTTCTCCTTTAAGTTGCTTTTTGTCAGAGTATTTTATCAAAGCAACAGGAAATGAAATTTAAGACAACACCACTCAGTATTCCACACGGATGCTTATCCCAGTACAAATACAATGTGAGCCACATTCCTAATTCCAAGTTTTATGAAAAGTACATTAAGTAAAGCCAATTGCCTTTAAGGTGTATCTAATTAAATTTGTGTAGCTAAAATATTGTCTTACTCTGTAACCAACATTAAAAATCTTGGCTAAAGTATTTTACAAATTTTAACCTTGAGTACACTTTACATTTACAACCAAAATATTTTAATCCAAATACTACATTTTACTTGATACTGATATACATTTTGATACACAACATTCCCAGCTAGAAATACATATATGAACTCAAATCAGTCCAATTTTCTAATAACCTGATGAAGTACATTTCAAAATATAAAGTAATCCAAATCAAAAATATATTTAAATTCAGTCTTTCAGCCACAAAACTACATTTCATATACACAGTAGCTCCAGGTGGATTGTGTGCTCTGTTGTGAACAATGCCATTATGTATTTAGTATAATTCTAATACGAGAGTAGAAACTGGCTGGTGAGATGGGTCCATTGGTAGAGATACTTTCTGCCAAGCCTCCAGGCCTGAATTTGATTCTCAGGACACACCTGTTGGAATGAGAGGACTGACACATTTATATACACGCCGTGGCCCATACACATACATACATAAGCACACATACAAAATACACTTACAGTGTAATAAAAAACTGGACAGCAATATGAATAATATAATTATTACACAATATTTATAAATAACCCATTTTATACTCAGGACTCAATAGATGAAAAGTAAGTATAGCCACATAAAGTAATTTATCTTCTTTCTTTCTTTTTATTCATATATTTCTTCCTTTAAGTTCCTACTTGTTTATTTGTGGCACATGGGAAAATGATTTAATTTTAATACTAACTTTTAAAACTTCTTCTCTCATACAGTACATCCTGATCACAGTTTCCCCTCCCTCCACTCCTCCCAGCTCACCCCTACCTCATCTCCCTTCTCTCCCAGATACACTCCTCCTCAATTTTCCTTCAGAAAAGAGCAGGCTTCCCAGTGATATCAGCCTAACATAGCAAAACAAGATGCAGTGAGACTAGGCACAAACCCTCATATCAGAGCTGGACAAGGCAACCTAGTAGGCGAAAAAATGGTCCCCAGAGCAGGCAAAAGAGAAACACCTCCACTCCCACTGTTAGGACTCACAACAAACACCGCAAGCTGAGCAACCGCAGATAGCATGTTTGCAGAGAAGCAAGAGCGGAGCCTCACAGGGTCCCATGGTTGATGCTTCAGTCTCTGTGAGCCCCTACAATCCCTGCTCAGTTGCTGTGTTCTCTTGGTGTCCTCTACCCTTCCTCCCCGTCTTCTGCAAGATTCCCCAAGCTCCATCTGATGTGTGGGTGTGGGTCTCCATATCTGCTCCTATCAGCTGCTAGAGGAAGCTTTTCTAATGCTGATTGGGCTAGGCACCAATCTATAAGTATAACAGCATATCGTTGAAAATGATTTCATTGACTTTTTTTTTTTTTTGGTCAGTCGTGTTTTGTGTCTATCCTGGGTCTCTAAGCATTCCAAATTAATTTCATGTGAAATAAACTTACTTATTGCCCCATGAGAAATAATGAATAAAATGTTGACATATGGTATAAATATTAGGAAAAACAAAGAAGATGGTGTGTTGAATAATTCTTCAGAAGATATGAAACTACCCCATATTTCTTTGTTAAAGAAGCAGGAAAGAATAAATTTTAACTATAATTATTAAATATAAAGAAGATGCTATGTGACTAATGATTAGTTCTATACATGGGTGAAATATTCTGTTCTTCCTTTAGAATACCATCAGCTATAATTAAAATAATGTTTGAAATTATGTATGGTGAATTTCATATCTATATTTCCAGGCTTTTATGTGTTAAATAAGCTTACACACATATGGCAGTAAACTTGTAAGGTGAAGATTTGGTTTTAAATTTTAAATTATATTTCACAGAAGCTCCAAGTAGCTTATTTACAAGCCTGTCCTTGTAACGTTACTTGCTACTTTCAGCTTTAGTGTAGAATTAAGCTCATATTATAGAAATTCTTCTACGACAAAAGTTTTGTGTTTTTCCTTATTCCCAAGTACTGAAATGGTTTATAAATAATTCTCTACAATGCTGCATAATATTTGCAGTATCAAGTTTCCATCATTCTGGAACTAAAAGAAACTATTGCTCATATTTATAAAATTTTATCACTTAAGTATGCACAGATTTCTAGATGAATTCATACTGTATGAATTTCAAAACAAATATTTCCTAAGGACATCTATGTTTAAGTTGTGTCCCATTGCCTTAAGGCTGCAGGACCTGGACTGCATCTGTGGTTTTCTACATGAGAGGAAATCAGGCACAAGGCATGTGAAAGACTTACCTTGGGCAGCTTTTAATGCTGGTGCTTGAGCCAAAATCCAAGCTGAGAAGCCAGGATTTTCTCCACAATTCCTTAGAGCCAATTTGAAAAGTATTTTTAGGATTTCTACTCACTCCATGTCATTTTGAGCCAACAAATACGATTTAAATATGGTACTAAAATAATGTATTATACAGAGAAAGAGAACAGGGCTTGCTTAGAGACTTTTGGAGAAACAAAATCTCTTAGCTTGACCTCATTGTTTGAGTTTTGTTCCAGGAAACATTTATTTGCTTTTATTTCCCTAAGACTGCTCACCATGCCCTAACAGCATTATCATTTCTGTGTTATATATTTGTCCTGAAGTTTGTTGGACAGCAGGCTAGCAATGGTTTTATAAGCCTCAGCTCTTAGGAACAGGAAAGCCCACTCAAGACGCAGGCTTTTATGACTGACAGAATTCACTTTTGACTGTCAGTCGCAAGCTGACATGCTCTGTGGTGGAGATGGAACAAGGAGAGCCCTGCTTCAGGGAAGCTCTCAATCAGCCCCCACTCTGCATTTTTTGCAGCAAGCATTCTAGATGCCTTGTCTGAGATTATTAACCCAAATCAGGCTTCAGATGGCTCCTTCTCCAACTCTGTCTTTCTTTTCTGGGCCACTTTACTAGTGTGAGCCAGAAGAGGCAGCAAATGGTCAAGGGTGGCTGTCTTCAATGTGTGTAGATGATAATCTTGGGTGTGATGGTGGGAGTGTTCACAGTTGTGTGCAAGTGGACATGGTTTTGTGTGTTAAAGTAAGAATGTATAAGATAGTTGGCTCCAATATTGATTAGCTTGCATTTTTGAGTATTGATATATGTATGTTAGGTATGTGAGCCCTTTTTTATGCTTCTGTCTGCAATGCTAAAAATTGTGGAATACAGGCCCTCTGAGCAGAAGAAGTTGAAGCAAACAGCTTCTGCAGTGTTCTGCTTCTTGGTCGACTCTGGGGATTCTGAGAGTATTCTGATTCTGATTCTATTCAGTTTGATGCACTACTTAACCTAGAACAGAGAAGCAAGTCCCTTCTTCAAATGTTAGCAATTATCAGATCATTTTCTCTGGCGGGTGGGTTTAAAGCATTTTTAAAAACTGTGTAGTATTTAAAATTATTTTACTATTTTATGGGTGTGGGTGTTTTGGTTGTATGTGTGTCTGTGCACCACATGTGCGCTCTGTGCTTTTGGACACCAGAAGAATCCAGAAGAGACTCTCAGATCCCATGGAAGTGTAGTTACACACTGTTATGAGATGCTATCCAAGTGCTGGGAATTGAACCCAGGTCCTCTAGAAGAGGAGCCAATGCTCCTAACCACTTAGCCATCTCTCCAGCCCACTGTACAGCATTTAATCAACATTGTACATAGAAAACAGTTAAAGCTTATTTCTTTTAGAATTGATTATTAGTACATTAAAACAGAATGTTAACTGATGGTGTGTATCGCTGGTGACCTCACGAGGTTCCAATAGATTGCTCCAATTCAGTGTTCACGCAGATGGTCCTAATTAAAGTAATTGGGTCACGGAGATAAAAGCAAAAGTCATGAATCTCAAAAGTAGGGATGGGAGAGGGTTCATATGAGAAGGGATGGTGACATGAGAGAGTGAGGAGAACGACTTAATCAAAATACATCCTACACGTGTGTGGAATTGTCAAAGAATGAAACCAAATCAGCATTTAAAAATTAAAATTTACAAACAAGTTTACTTGTTTGTATCTAGAACTTGTATATATCTTGTGTAACACGAATTGCTAACCAGTCTTATTAATAGAAAACCCTGAGCCAGATATTGGAGTGAAAACCGAAAGATCAGAGAAACAGAACAAGCCACAGCCAACCTCACCTTACCAACTCCTCAGCCTCCAGAGCGAGACTTCCTGTTTACTCACACCTTATATGCCTTTCTGTGCCCTGCCATCTTCCTTCCTTCCTAGTGCTGGGATTAAAGGCATATGTCACCACACCTGACTCTGTTTCCAGTCAGTGTGGCCTTGAACTCAGAGAGATCCAGACAGATCTCTCTGCCTCCCGAGTGATAGGATTAAAGGTGTGTGCTACCACTGTTTGACCTCTATGTTTAATGTAGTGGCTGGCTTTGTCCTCTGATCCCCAGGCAAGCTTTATTGGTTAGGGGGCAAATAAAATATCACCACAATTTTGTTTATATTAACTTGTATATCTCTTCACCTGTGGTGGTACAGCAGGATCACAGAGGGGATGATAGCCTTTTATAACCACTGTGACACATACTTCAGAAAAACAACTAAGAAGGAAGAGAGAATTATCAGGGCTTTGGACTTCAGGGATTTTAACTCATAGTCCACTGGCTCCAAAATTTTGGAAAAAAAATCAGTGTTGAAGGCAGAAGTGGCTTATGTCATGGTGGTCAGGGAGCAAAGAGAAGGAAAATCACTGTCCTTATGGTCTCTCTCTCTCTCTCTCTCTCTCTCTCTCTCTCTCTCTCTCTCTCTCTCTCTCTCTCTCTTTAATCCACCCAGGTCCCCAGTCTGCTGGATGGAGCCAGACACTTCTGAGACATTTCTTCCCACCTTAGTTAATCATTTCTGGGAACATCCCCACAGACCCAAGTGATGAGATTTACTAATCTCCTGTGTGTTTTTTCAATCCATCCAAGTTGAAATCAGTATTCATCACCATAGTGAAGTGTACCTAGCCAGCCGCATGAGGGGATGGAAGAGAGAGCCAGAGTGTCATCAGTGTGAAAAATAGGAGCGGGGAGAGAAAACGTCCACAGCAACTTGGACAGGCAGAGGCGATTCTTAAGCACTTCAACGTGGTTCCTTTGAACAGCCTGTCCAACTCGTTTTGTTCCTAAGCAAAGAAGATAGCAGGTGCTGGGCCAAAAGGTCCAAGAAAAGCAAAGAGTAAAAATGTCCCTGGTGAGAAGGGACATCCTGGGACATGATTCAGATAGGAAGAAAGAGGAGATTTAGGGAAATTAAGAGACCAAGTGAGAACGCAGGGAGTCTGAACGCCAGGGAAGTCAAGCTGCTTAGTTAACAACTGGGGTACTGGGAGGGAAGGAAATCTTTTCTATTTATTTATTTACTCTTTTATTTATTTATTTGTTTGTTTACTTTTTTTGAGGGGGGGGGTTCTCTGTATAGCTTTGGAGCCTTTTCCTGGAACTCACTCTGCAGCCCAGGCTGGCCTCGAACTCACAGAGATCCACCTGCCTCTGCCTCCTGAGTGCTGGGATTAAAGACGTGTGTCACCACCACCTGGCAAAAGAAGGAAATCTTTAAGAGATCATAGCAGATGAAGATTGTGTGTGTGTGTGTGTGTGTGTGTGTGTGTGTGTGTGTGTGTGTGTGTGTATGTATGCCTGAGTGTGGGAGTGAAGTGTGTGTGGGAGTGAGGTGTATGTGTAGGGTGGTTGTGTGTGTGTGTGTGTGTGTGGTATGTATATGTGGTGTGTATGTGTGTGTGAGAGACAGAGAGAGAGAGAGAGGGAGGGAAGGAGGGTAGAGAAGGAGAGAGGGAGGGGAAGGGAGAGAAGAGGGAGAATTGTTTTGTGCTTTTACTTCCTGTCTGCTGTTGTAATGTTGTCAGCTTGTACGAGGTAAGAGCTAGGATGTTGATGAAATTTTAATCTAATATCTGTGAGCTCATAAGAAGCTTTATAATACAAGTGCAAATTTCAAGGAAACTTATTTATTTGTTTATTTATTTATTTATTTATATCACACAGCAATGCTAAATGTTAGCAAGAAAATCTGTTTTTAGATATTTCCCTATAGCTTTCATTGAAAACATTTTCATAAACTTGCTTTTTCTGTCATCTTGGAATTTATAAGAGAATATAGTTTGTATTTTAAGGAAGAGCTCTACCTTGAAATAAGATTGCCCCTGGAGTACTACATCATTAATCAGTGTCAGACACTGAGGTGTTAAGTAACATTTTAAACATGATGTTGAGATCGTAGATTTATGTGACAATTCATTTTGATTTGAGGAAAAACTTGCTCAGCATTATGTCTGGAATTTAAACTTGGAATTTTCATTTAATTAGGGATTAACTTAAGACTCTGATTCTTCAGTTTTGTTCTTTCTTCCAGCATACCATATGTTTGAAATATGGCACAGGAAATTAGTCTTGTTTCTCAACCATACAAAGAATATCAGCAGATGACAAATGAAAGAACTTAACAGTCATGATGAAAATGATTTGGCAATGTAAAATTAGTGTAATGCCAACGAAAACTACAGAATTAAAAATTAAAATCTGACAGGCTGATTCTATAGTTTATATAACATATATTATATATATACATCTCACATTATATATATATATATATATATATATATATATATATATATATATATGAAGAGCTAGGCCAGTGCTGAAGAACAAAGTCTGAAGACATTTTCCCAAGTATACAGAGTAATATAAACTTAAGTGTTTTGGATATGTTGTTTTAGCAGAAGGATTATCAAATATAAGATAAGAGCAGGAAGCACAAAGAACTCAGGAATACATCTCTGAGTTCTCAGTTGATAATAAAGGCAATATTCTGGAGAAGCAGTTTTTTTTTTAAGTTGATGAACTCAATGCCCATGTAAGAAAATTGAAAAGCTTGTCCTTTTGTTTCAAAAGCAGTTATGAAAGAGAAATATTAAACCATAAGACTTTTGGATGACACAGGTCAATACATTTAATAGAGCAGAGAATGATTTTTTAGGACATCAAAAACACTACCTATAAAGGAAACTGTTAAGTCATCATTTATTAAATGTATCGTAATAAAATCATGAAATAGCATCCAAGAACAGGAAAAAAACTGTCTGGAATCTATAAAAAAGATTGTTAGTTTCAGGCATGGCAGGTCTACATAGTGGGTACAGGACAGCCAAGGATATGTAGCAAGACCCTGTCTCAAAAACAACAACAACAAAAATCAAAAAAACAAAACACAGAAGAAAAAAAAAAAGAAGAAATCCTTTGAAGAAAAGTTACCAACATGAAAATAGGTGATCAGAATATCCAAATAGCTAGAAACATGAAAAAGTACTTAATGTACAGTAAAATACAATGAGGAACTGCTACACTCTTGGTGCTAATTCAAAAGACTATTAGTAGCAAGCACATGAATGCTTGCTCACTGCTGGTAGGTGTATTAATTGATACAACTGCATTCATTGTAAAAAGTTAGTATGCAAGAGATTATACATTACCGAATTTATAGCAATAGTAAACTATCCCTCTTCTTCTTGTCCCCGACACTCTATTATCCCCAATCTCTTCATATAACAATCCTGCCCCCAAACTCTTTTCCTCTTTTATGTCCTATATATCCTTTTGCCTCTACTCCCACCCCATACTTACTTTTTTTTTCAGTTTCTTGGTCTTTTATAGTTTTGTAGGCTTTAATTCTTCAACAAATAGGCATTGTAAAGGACTTACAAATACTACTAAGTAACCCACAGACCAAGAAAAAGAAATAGGTACAGAATTCCAGAAGACAATCACAACAATTTTAATAGTAGTTCTTTGTTTATTAGCACAGTTTTAGTTACCCTTGCAACCAAACACCCAAGAAAAGTGACTTCATGAATGACTTTATTTTTCTCAGTTTTAAGAAGTTCAGTTCAGGATGACCATGGCTCAGTGCCTTGACCAGAACTGCGTAGCAGTGGGAATGTGTGGTGGATAAAAGTTGTTCACTTCAGGGTGGAAAGAAAACAGAGAGATACAAAAAAGGGCCGTTTAGGGTACCCACAATGGTCTTCTCCAATTCAACTCAGCTGGGTCACCCTTTCTGAGAGTTTCTAGAGTCTCCCGAGATACCGTTCCCAGAGTCTGGGTGAGCATTTCACATTAAAACCATAAAAAGCAATAAACATTAAATATCCATCCAGGGTAAATATATGTGCAATGTTGTGTGAAAGATTCACATACAAACAATAAATAGTATAACACAAACACACACACACACACACGAGCTCACAAAACTCATAGTTTACAAAGTTTCATTTTTCTGGTTGTGTCTTGTGCTTAGCTTACAAAGTTTGTAGGACAAGGAGTTTGTTACTATAGCTACCATTTAAAATAGTTCTTAGACATTTTAATTTTATGGATCAATGAATGATAAAAAAAAATTAGAATTGAGAAAAGACTGTTAATAGAGCTACATAATTTTGTTAAGTAAAGATGAAGGTCAAACTAATTCTTTGAAACACAACTTTTCCTTTAAACCATCTTTTTTGTTACATGGAGTTTTTCAAACATGTCGGATTGACAGATATGATAATTCATCTTGACTGTCAACATGACTGGATCAGAAGTTAACTAAGAGCCACATCCTCAGGCAGGTATGTGAGGGTGTTTCCAGGAAGGAGAAAATTTCTCCCCAGAGTGGGTACCTTCTTAATGTAGCAGCTGTGTATTAAGAGGTCCCTGGAACAAAACTAGTGCTTGCTTATCTCCTTGATACTGAACGTGTCCATTTGTTGCTGCTGCTGTTATATTTCACTGACATCATGACCGGGATTCTTCAGTCTTCCCATGTGGACTGCAGATCACTGATACTCCAAGAACCATCCCAACCTTCAACACCAGGTTGGTGTTGAGGCACCTGGCTTGGAGGGCTAAGCAGCTACCAGGCTCCCTGACTCTACAGTGTACAGCCAGCCACTGTTGGACTTCTGGCCCCTACCGTATAAGCCAGTTCTATAAATTAAAATATATATTCATAATATATATTCATTTTACTATTTCTTTTCCTCTAGAGATCCTGGACTAACACAACAAATGACTGAAAATTTCTTTAGGAATTAACAATGTTTCTCTTATGTCAATTCACTTTAGAGTAATTGCACTGCTGTTCATCAGACCACATAGATTCTCAAAGGCAGGCCTCAGAAAGGAGAGTTGGTCAGTGTGGAGTTTGTGATAGAGCTGGGGTTCCTTTGGTTATTAGGATTTCAAAACAGTGATACTTTTGGAATGGAATGTCTTAGACATGTTATTAAGACCCCAAAGTCATTAAGAAAACACTAAATGTCCTTGTGTCCTGAATTTTCATCTCTGGATATCAAACCACAAAATTAATTAAGGGCAGAGTCCCAACTTGTCAAAACTAATGTCTGAAATAGCTATGTAATATTTTAAATCTTAAAATTTGCATTTTTCTTTAATAATTTTGTACATTTATAGAATTTATTTTTTATCATATCTGAACCTCATTCCTCCTAGATTTTCAGGGTCTTCCAAAGGCCAATGTTTCCAGGGTGATACTATTGCATGGTAGTGAAACACTTTAGAAGTGGGGCCTGATGAGTTCTTTTAAGTAACTCTGGAGGGTTCCTTTGAATGAGATGGTAGAACCTTGATCATCCTTTGCTCCTCCCTTTTGTGTACCAGTGTAGAGGTCAATGGTTTTGCTCCGTCACTAAATGATGTCATGATGCATTTCTTTGACATAGCTCCCCAAACTGCATGGCCAATGCAGACATGGACTGGATCCCCAATATTATGAGCTCATGTTTATTTTAATAAGTGCCTATCTCAGGTATTGGTGTAAGAGCAGAAACCTAATCAACAGAAGCTGTGTCTGTTGACTTCCCTGGAACACATTAAAAAAAAAAATACTTTCTTTGCCAAAGCACTCATCAAGGCTAGACAGATTCTATATTGCAAACAGCCCAAAAGCTGAAGAAGGAACTGTCCAGCAGAACTTACCCCCACTCTTGCTTTATTTTTTTGAAATTAATTTTCCTTCTTTCCTTCTTCCTTTCTTATTGAGATTACTTCAACAATATACAAAGAACTAAAGGCAACTAAGGAAAGGTGAGAGTGGGAGAAATAGTCTTCCCCAGAGAAAAGTTCACCTACTGGTTATCTAGGGCCAAATGATAGGCTCTGAATACATTCACTCTCACTTTTAAACTTAACTGTAAGCTACTATGTTAGCACTTCATATATCCAAATACTTTCCCTGCTTCTGAAACATATACACAGAGAGTATATTTTCCAGTAATAATTATCTGTTCCTCCTTGGGATTAGCAAAAGTTTCTAAAGATGAAAGTACACATCGTTCTGGCTACCACATTTTATCTTTGGCTTTTGTCTGGCCTGAATCCAGCACAAATTCTCCAAATATATATTCTCCAAATATATTGCTATTTTCCCTGCAACATTCTAATGTGTGAGCTGGAACAGTCGGCTTCTTGGTTGTTTGACTTCATTTACTGAAGGAGAAAGTGACAGCAATATTCTCACAAAGCTGTTGGCTAGACTAAGAAACATAGTGAAGAGAAAGTCTTAGTGTACGTCTTACTTTTGGTTTCTCAGTCTAAGCCTTTACCATTTTTGTGATGTTGAACTGTCTTAAAATAAGCTAAAATGGTGGGAGAATGGAATGTCTCTAATAATGACTTCTAGAAAACCTTAACCCTCAGGGTCACAAGATATATGATTTCATATCCAAGGGATGTACATGATGAAAGATGCATAATGAAAACAAATTATTTTATTTAGTTCAATTCCTTAGAGTAAGAACCTTTTGGATTCTGTTTCTAAGAGAAAGGAAAAATTTTATTCGGTATGTGAAAGGGCTTAATTTCACTGTGATTACCCCAAGTTCTTCTGCTGTGTAAAATGACCCTTCATCTGATTAATAACAATGGAGTGGGAGCCAGCTTGTTCCTTGGTTAATCTTCTACATATAAAACAGATCAAAACATCTTCCTCATGAACTTTGATTGACATGCATAGGAAATAAAGCTAAATTGTAAAAATAAATGAAGTTCAATGGAAATTACTTATCAGGCAAGAAAAAGGTTCAGCTCTGCTATTGGTTTTTAAAATCCCCCTTTTCTGAGGAATTACTTCAGCTACATTATAAGTGGATTTTCCTATCTGAATTAACTTTTACTTCCAAAAAAAATTATAATTGCTCTAGTATGTGCTTCATATTTGTTTTATTTTTAAAGTGTATTTTCATTTTAAAATCTGCATTATAAAATGCAACACATTTTCAAACAAGGACTCTTAAAGTTATTTGATTTTGTATTACCACTGATCATTCACCCTCACACATATATACAACTTTGTATGTGAAATTCCATTAACAATCTATATATACAGGAGGACTTTCAGGCAGGATAAGGTACAGCCAACCCTGTAGGCTCTTCTCCTACTCAGATCTTATGGTGTCTGTGGCTGGACCCCCTTTCTTCAGATCTGCAGAAGAGCAGCCACATTTATATGTTGCAGAAAAACATTTGTTAACAATGCTAAGAGTCCTGGGCAGGAGAAAAGCAAATTAGCTTACATGGTTCTGCATCATTTCCTGAAGCATGTTGTTGTTCCATTTTAGTTTAAAGGAAGAGTTCTGATTCACCGCTTTGAACATGAAACAGACTTACTTTTCCACTTTCGTCTCAATTATAAATTCATCAGAGATAATAAATTGGTAAGAACACTAGGCTTGACATTCTCAATGCATTTGAGAGCCTATGGAAATGACCATTCACACCTCAGTTCTTTCAGCTTCTTAGTCATTTAAATGAAGTTTTTGGGGGCACACTAAAATATTTTACCTACAGAATGGTTAACAGAGAGAAGTTGATGAATAGATTTTATTTAACGTATATTACTTTGACTATGACACTGCATTATGTATTGAAGATCTAATTATCATTAATATAAAGAAGACATTGACTGCATAAGTTTCAACATAAAACTGTGAACTTTAGTATATTCTTCCTGAAATATCAAATATGTAATTTCACTTATTGGTGAAACCATAAAATTAGAGCCAAGAATTTGTCTAAATCTGACCTAAGGAAAAAGCACAATATTACAGTAACTGGTTTTAAAATGATTTTAAAAATTAATATTGAAATTCCTGGTTTCTCTCACTGTTTCCTGTGACATAACTTCTCAAATAGGTTGAAATGAAAGATTCTTTAAAATAGTCTCTCCTCATCTTGATTTATAAATAAATAGAATATGTATTTGTTAAAGTAAAAAACTGTTGGGATTTAATTATTTTAACTGTGTCATTTTTCCTTGTACTTAGGCATTTCCAGTTTCCATTCAGGCCCTATTTCTAAAAATCGCCTTTCTAAGTGATTTCCTATGGAAATATAGTGACCTTGTCTATAATATCCCAAACCCAATAGTAATACAGAGATATAATACCACCTACCAATGAGCTTTTTGCTGGTATATTATTTCATAAAGTTTTAATTTTTCTATATTAGGTTCTTTTAACCACTCATATAGGAATCTGTGCTTTAGGGTGAAAGAATATTATTGAATATGTCTAATTCATAGCCAAAAGGCACATAATTAATTTAAGAGCCAAATGCTTTGGGGAGTTATATAAATTATTTATGACACATGTGCCAACTAATCAAGATTAGATATAAAAGCTGATCACAAGGCATTTTTCTAGCCTTTCCAAGTATGATGGACATCTTTTGCTCTCTCCATAGATTTTTGTGTGTTGTATATGATATGCAATAATATGCAAGCAGTATATGCAATATGCTGTTATAATATAAGATATATATTTATGAATAGTCAAAGCAAAATTATTGTGTATACACCTTCACACACAATTCTTGAATTATATGAGCTAGCTACACTCAACCTTCCTTGTTATTAACAAGTTTCTCTCCTAATCTT
This sequence comes from Peromyscus maniculatus bairdii, assembly GCF_049852395.1. Lineage (NCBI taxonomy): Eukaryota > Metazoa > Chordata > Mammalia > Rodentia > Cricetidae > Peromyscus > Peromyscus maniculatus. The sequence continues at coordinate 19,882,849 of NC_134868.1, forward strand.
TCTCAGTATTAGTGACTCATGTTCCTTCACCTCTACGCATCCATACATCTCTTCTGCTTTTGAGCCAAAATAAAATTTTACCTTGTGCAGTATCAGTTCTAGTGATAACACAGGGCAAGAATGGGGAACAGTGATGTGGAATTCCATCACCATAAGACCCCTGTTGCTTCCTCTGACATCTGTGCAGTCTTTGGCCTTCCAATGCACTTTGTTCTATAGTCTATTTGAGAGTATGTGTGTTTATGAACCTACTTTCTATCCTGTGTCTCTTCGCTATCTCTTTATTCCAGCACTTATAAAAGGAGAAGGGAAAAGAAAGAAAGGCTTGTGACAACCCACCAAACCCAGCAACACTTAAAATGGGGAAAATTAGGAGACTAAATAAAAGGGAGAAATTGGGGCAGGGAATAACATGAAGTTGAAGTTCATAGCTCCCTTTTATCAGAAGTGACCATGAGTTGGCTTCAATCCTCCTAATAGCCACAGAACTGAAGAAGTCAACAATTCAAGCTCAGAACTTCTACCTTGTAGCAGGTAATGCTGAAGAACAAAAGTAGAAAGAGAAGAATGAGGAGACTGGAGAAAGAGGAACTGAGGATTTTCTTGATGTGCCGCCACCTTCCCTGGGTACCTCCTAAATACTCCCCTAGCAGCACAGAGCATCATGGTGAAAGGCATTTGAGTTCCTATGCCCACTGTATGCCCATCTCTGTGTTTAACTTAAACTGTCAACAAATTACTAAACACAAATTGCAGCCAGATCTTGTTCTTCAAATTTGGAGTATATATTAACATTTGGTCTTCTTGGGCATCAGTTATTTGTATTTTGTCTTTGTATTCGATCCTACCAGCCCAATTTCTAATAATACTGAGAATGTTAGTCTTTCCTGCTTTTGAGCCAAAATAAGATTGTATAACTGCAACCCAGACACCCAGCTAGCAATGAATGGAACAGGAAAGCTCCAGTACAACAGTGAAATGAAGGGAGAGGGCTCTAAAATCACGCTGAAACTACATCATTCTGTCTGTGCACGTAGCTGTAGTTTGGGTGGGGTTTAAGTGTGTCTCCTAAGACTTCCTGCTTTGGGAGTTAATCCCCACTTTGAATTACTAATACAATGGAAAATTGATCTAATTATGTTATTCTGAGCTAGTACATTCTGGACACGATTAAGACTAATGACACTGGGTTGGGGCATCATGATGAATACTTGTTTCTTTAAAAAGGAAAGGGAAGATGACCAGAAGAGAGACAGATTAGTATACAGGCCCTGTGGCTTGTCACGTGATTGTCTGTGTTATCTAGACACTATAGTAGTAACAAGGCTGACAACAGATGTGTTCTCTCAGCCTTGTACCTCTAACGTGAACCTTTTTGTTAAAATTTAGAGTCTGTGGTATTCATATTATATATATATAAAATAGAGAATAGATTATTATATACCTACAGAGGGAAAATGATAGCATCTGTTTTGCCTGAAATTAGTGGTTTTTTTAACACTCAAATAGTTTTGTTTGTTAATTAAATGTGTTAGTTCTATTGGCTACTTTTATGTCAACTTGACACAAACTAGAGTCATCAGAGAAGAGGGAGACTCAACTGAGAAAATGTCTCCATAAGGCAGGGCTGTAGGTCAGGTTTGTATAGCATTTTCAGGTTTGTATAGCATTTTCAGGTTTGTATCACATTACTGTGGGCTCAGCTCATTGTGGGTGGTGCTGTCTCTGAGCAGGTGCCCCTGGGAGCTATAAGAAAGCAGGCTTAGCAAGCCCTGGGGTGCTAGCCAATAAACAGAATCACTACAGGGCCACTGCATCAGCTCCTGCCTCCCGGCTCCTGTCCTGACTTCTTTTGATGATGAACTGTGATATGGAAGCTTAAACTGAATAAATCCTTTCCTCGCCAAATAGCTTTGGTCATGGCATCTCATCACAGCCATAGTAAACTTAACTAAGATATTAGTATACATTAATTATGCATAATAATTGGATTTGTTATTATATTTGCATACATGTAATGATATGTATTTTGATATTACATTCTAGTGTCCACCTCTCACTTCTGCTGATCCCCTTCCTCTTCACAATTATGTTTACCTCTAAGGTCATGTACTTGTGTATGTGTGTGATCTTAAATTTGCAATATAGAAATCCAAAGTAGCATCAATAGTATGATGAGTTAGGCAAAAGCCTTCTCATGGAGATAGTTCAATGATTGTTCAGTTTGACTCATTACTTGCACAGCTTGTAACAAGAAAAAAGAAACAATATGTAAATTTTAGGGAAGTACATAATAAGTTTAAGTATTTATTTTGTACACATTGAACACTTGTTTGACATAGATATCAGTAATATAATATTTATTTGGGGGAAGGCAATGTTTTTGAGTCAGACTCTTGCTGTGATGCCCAGGTTGGTTAGATCTATCTCTGTGTTCTGAGTGCTGGGCTTCTAGTCATACCTCAACCTTTCCAGTTCACTTCCAATGTACCACTTACAAGGAGATTAGCTGTGACCAAAGCATAGGATTTTCAGTTCTGTTTTAACATGGAGAAACTTGTAAGAGAAATAAAAAGTACTTGCAGTGGGAAGCTTGCTGTGACATTTCATATTATAATAGTTTTTTTTGAATCTGGGGGTATGCACAAATACTACCAAGCACAGTGACAAGAACTGAGTCACAGTGTGATTAAGAGAAAATACTAGCTGACAACTGCATTGTGTTCAAATCATCCCAAAGCTATCCTACTCAACTCAAAGGTCACAAATGAATAAGAAGCACTATAATAAGCAGAATCATTTGATGGGGTTGGTTTTTTATGTTAAATTTGAATTTTTTTTGTTTGTGATTCCTAACTTCTCTCTTCCTTTTCCTTCCCTTCTCCATGTGCTTTCCTGAACCTGCCTGTCTTACACCTTTGGTTGGAATAACCCTACTGCCACGTGATTGATGTTAGGAAAAGAAACGAGAGGCAAAACATAATCTCTCCAGGAAATTCCTGAACTGTGACCTTTAAGGGTCACAGAGAGCAGCAGTTTGTTGCTTTGGAAAGTGGCCTCGGCTTTTCTCGTTTCCAAACAAACTTTCAGATGTTATCTGTGTATTGACTCTAAACCCCACATTGCTAACCCATAGAGCTGAATGGTATCATGTTTTGTTGCACTTTGTTGTTTAGTGAATGAAACCCACAGAGAAGTGAGTGTATACATTATGTGAGAATGTCACAAAGATTCTGTGAGAGTTTTCCTTAAAAATTTCACACTAACTGTGAAATACGTTATGTGGAAATATAATGTTTAAAATTTTCTTCAGATAGCTATTCTAAAAACAATAGTTGCCGAAAAATTCTTCAGTATCTGTAGTTCAGAGGGTGTGTTAAGTTATCTTCAAACTTGTAGAACAATTTCTATGTAATGAATAATTCATATAGAGACAATGTTGAAAGATATATTACAAACTCTATTTAAAATCAAGTAATATGAGAAAGGCAATTCAAGAACTTTACATTTGTCCTTATGAAGTTTAGTGATTTAATCAAAATCAAAATCAAATTGATTTCTTGGTCTTAAAGAAAAATCTACAGAGAATTCTACAAGCAGGTTAATAAAGCATTTTTATATCCATATGTGGTGCAAAACAAATTCACACCAAAGAACTTGCTGCCTTCCGCACCATTTTTCTCTCAAAGGCCCAGATTTAAAGATACCAGTCTGGTCCCAACTGGAAGAGCACATCTGCCCAAATAAATTAGACTGACAGCTTCCTGTAGACAAAGAGCAAGTTTCCAACTTTAAGAGGGTATCAAGTCATGTTCCAAATTAATATTAGACTAGCACACTAAGGATGGGATTAGTCCCTAAATGTTTAAGATGTGTTATTAAACTTGGTGTATTCTGTTTCTAGTAGATTATTTTCTCCTTTGTGCATTGTAAATTTGTTTCCAATTTAACAACAACGAATTGCACCTGACCCTCAATTAAACCAATGAGTTACATTATTATTTGGGATACAACTTCTCATAGTTGACCCTTACCTTAATTATATGTGCTAAATTAAAATGACTGTAAATTAACATTCAGTTTGGCATGGAGTTGTACATAAATACTTGAATGTGCTAGTATAATTTGTATGTATTTCATAAAACCTGTGCCTCTAAGCGTGTGCACGCACATGCACATCTATACACACACTCCATATTGAACTGAATTAAAGTTGAAGACCAGGAAGCAGAAACATCTGGCTTTCCCTCAGAAACAGTTGCCAGATGATGTGGCCTCCCTCTCTATTTATTGCTACTCCTTCATCATCAATGAAGCACCAGGGTAACAAAACTGCTCAGCTGTCAGTTGAGTTCACAGTTCACAATCACAAAGTCCTGCTTTTTCGGGGCTCTAATCAGTTACTCACTGGTGTCTATGCAAACCTGTATGGTGAGAAAAATCTCAAGACAGATGGTCTTTAAACTTAGCAACCCGACTCAGGAGAATCTAACCAAAATTAGAACTATTTTAAGCAGTAAATTCTATTAAAGACTCTCATTTAAAAAAAAAAAAGCAAATAAACATTATGCTACTGTGTAAGTAAGGACTGAAGCACACTTTGAACTTGTGTATTGTGAAACCTGGTTTCATCACTGTGTTCCCATCTTACTTAATTGTCTCCTTTTAAGTAAGTAGATAACAGTGTTTTGCATTTGCATTCTGGCCTTCTTAGGCAGCCAGCAGCATTCTCTAATTGTATTTCATTTTTTTCCCTGAAGAATTCATAGAGGTCTTAGAAGTGGTTTTCTTACAGAAAGTCTTTAACATTTTTTTCTTAGTGCCAAAATATCATACTCTTCACTTATTGACTCTTTTAGGAAAACAGAGCTTTTAGTATTTGATATAAGAAACTTAGGGTTTATTTTATTGTTTGTGTTTTTTTCCAAGCTATCCTGAAAGAAAAAATTACTTTCTGAGGAAAGTGTTTTCAATAATATTGCTGATACAACAATGTATCAATTGCAACTATGAGAGGTCATACAAATGATTTGTAACTAACAATAATATAGAGCTTAATTGATTTCAGGTCTTTACTATATGGCAGACTTTTCAAAGACATTCTAGAGCTTCTGAGTTGGAAGAATAATAGGTGTCACTGGGACAAATATGCTGGGAATTATGCAGTACATTGATACTAGCTTAGTCATAACATTGATGAACAAGGATCAGCCACAGCATATGATCAATGGTTGAGGAAATTATAGATTATTTTCAGATGTGATTTTGAATCTTCCTCTGTTTTTGAAAAAAATTGTCATATATATAAATTTGACATGCAAGAAGGAATGAAGAGATGTAGAAAATGAGTACAAAGAGTGCACAGCATTGTCATCAAATTTCTCTGTATGTAGAAGTACACTGAGATTCATTGAAGGCTACAAATGATCAGCAGGGAATAAATGCTTTGTATTAATTTTTTTTTGAAAAGTACAAACGAAAAAGGACATCAAAATTTTTTATAAAATTTAAATGCATAAGAGTATCAGTTATTTCATACACTAATTTATTCTATAAATCAAGCTAATTTCTAAGTCTCTACTGATCTAAGGATTGTCATGATTTCCCACATTTGTTTGACTTCAGTTAAAAATATTTGTGATGGTTACAGCTTTTCTCATGTTTTCTTTCAGATGGGAATATTTGTCTTGTTCATGGTTTGAGATGCATCAGTTCATCTTGAAAGTGAGAGAACTACAGAAGAGAGCACCTCTCCGCATGCTGGCAGGAAGCAGATTAAAGGGAACACAGCGAGTGACCTGGGAAAGACACATTCTCTAAAGACATTCAGTGATGGTATGAATGAGAATGGCGGCCTCCATAGGCTCTTATGTCTGATTGCTGGATGCCCAATTGGTGGAACTGTTTGAGAAGGGTTAGTAGGTGTAGCCTTGTTGGAGGAGGAGAGCTACTGGGACTGGGTTTTGAGGTTTCAAAAGCCCATGCCAGGTCCAGTCTCTCTCTCTAACTCTCTCTCTCTGTCTCTCTGTCTCTCTGTCTCTCTGTCTCTCTCTCTCTCTCTCTCTCTCTCTTTCTTCTCCTCCTCCTCTTATCTGTCTGTCTATGTCTTCCTCTCTCTTCTCTCTGACTCTCTTCCTTCTCTCTCTGTCTGTCTCTCTCTCATCTGTTTGTCTGTCTCTGTCTTCTCTCTTCTCTCTGACTCTCTTCTCTCTTCTCTCTCTCTCTCTCTCTCTCTCTCTCTCTCTCTCTCTCTCTCTCTCTCTCTCTCTCTCTCTCTCCTGCAGGCAGATCAGGATGCAAAGCTCTCAGCTACTGCTGCAGTGCCATTCCTGTCTGCTTGTCACTGTCATCATCATGGACTAACCCTCTCAAGCTGTAAGCATGCCCCCTATTAAAATGCTGTCTTTTATAAGAGTTGTCTTAGTCATGTTGAATCTTCAAAGCAGTACAGTAATAACTAGTACACACTCGTACTGACTTTTCTCTCACTTCTACATCCTACTCTGTACCTCTTCCCACCAATGCCATCCTATAGTGAATCCATTCAGGGATTAATCCACTTAATTAGGTCAGAGCCCACATGACATAATTGTATTTGGAAGTGCTCTCATAGACAAAGCCACTCAGAAACTTGCATTGTTAATCCCCTAAGCATCTCTACATGCAACGCTGTTGACAAGATTAATCATCACAGACTGGATGTCATCCCATGTTTCTCATTTAAGGGATGGTAAGCAATTTTCTAGCCTAGTTCTATTGTTCTCCACTGAAACATGTACTAGCTTATTCTAGAGAATTAAAAAAATTCAAATTCAAATATATTTACATTGCTTCCCATTTCCCTTACCCTCCAACACCTCTCATGTGCCCTTCCTTTTGTTTTGTCTCAAGTTCCTGGCCTCTGACCTCTCCTTTTAGTTGTTATTACATAAATATGTAACAAGTACAGTATTTGTTGTATTCTATGTATGTTATATATATATTCTAAATATAATCTGCTCATCCTGTGTAATGGTACATGTAATACATACAGACTGACCACCTGGTTTTAGATAACCAAGTTGGGGGACTCTTCCCTGGGGATGAACATTCTCTACCTCTCTTGGTATTCCTTAGTTGCCTGTAGTTCTTTGTCTAGGACTGAGACTTCATGAGACTTCCCACTATCATGATGTCGTGTCTATTGATTTTGTCTCTGTTCAGGTCTTCTTTAACTAGCCCTATTGTTGAGACTTTGTGAGTGCAGCTTCTCTGACAGTCCTAGGACGTGGAATCTCACAGCAGACAACATGTTCCTGTGGTTGTTCCAGCCTTTCCACACACTTGTTGTCAATACTGTCTGATCCTTTGTTGCAGATGTTGTGTTTTAGATGGATTATACGGGTTCTTCTTTTTTATCTCAGACTCTTCTGCCTCGCTCTCCAAGTTCATACTTGTTTGATCAGGTGCCATTGAACTCCTTAGGAACTCACTGAATTCCCTTATTGGCGTGGAAATGTAATTTTCTTTTCTCTGCCTTCCAAATTCTGGGGTGACAGGCACGCACAACTCCACCCAGTAACACGTCTCTTGATAATTACCAGAAATCATTTTAGTATTTTCTTGAACATTTTTTGAGTAATAATTAGAATCATTGAAAATTTTTAAAAGAATATTAATAAGTGGTCCTTTTTTATGTTAATAAAAAAAATCATTCCAACTTGGTTCTTGTAACCCCAGCAATAAGAAGTCTAAGCTAGAAGAGTCACTAGTTTTAGGTACAGCTGGGTTACATAGAGTCTTTCTCAAAGAAAAAAAAAAGATCAAACCAAAACAGTAACAACAAAGCAGTTACCAGCAACAACAAAGAGAAATAAATCTTAAATCTTTGTTCTAAACATAGATGATGCTGGGACTGGCTATAACTGTGTTGGTCATTCTTTTAATATATTCAGAGGATGAAGTTTGGGAATATAATTAAGATATAATACATCAAGAAGTTTATGTCAACATTTTTGATTAAAAGTAAAGCCCAAAGTAGAGTTTAAAATCCCCCCTTTGTATTTCTTTCTTCTTTCTCCCCATACTGAGATGCCCATAATCACTGTGCTTAAAAGATCACATAAATTTTCATTTGCTTTGTTTTATAACATACACATAAAATCTCATAATAACATTACCAACATCTCCTATGATTATCAATTACTAGAAGTAGATTGCTCATTTATTTGGTTATTGATTGATTGATTGACCTTTTGAGACAGAGTGACACCCTGTATTCCAAAGTGGCCTGAAATTCATGGCTTTAGTCTTTCCACATTGAGATCAGAGTGTGAGCTACCAACTGCAGTATAAAATTTTTATTAATATATATACATTGTACATAGTAATGGGTTTCATAATGACATTTTCTTTGAGCACAACATGTGCATTGACCATACCCACCTCATTAGTCTCTCCTGTTCTCATTACTCCTTGTAGTACCACCTTTCCTTTTCTGAAATAACCCCAATCCTACCTTTTTAGGAACTTTTATTACATGTATTTTTACTTTGAGATGTCTTAGTTGAGGCCTCTATTTCTGTGATACAGCTCCATGACCAAAAGCAACTTGGAGAGGTAAGGATGTACCATGGATTACAATTCTCAGGGAATAGTCAGTCCATCACTGAGGGAAGTCAGAGCTGGAACTCAAGGTAGGACCCTGGAGGCAGAGCTGTTGTAGACGCCATGGAGGGGTGTTGCCTACTGGCTTGCTCCCTCATCGTTATCTCAGCCTGTTTTCTTATAGAACCTAGGAACATCTGCCCAGGGGTGGCACCAAAACAATGAACTGAGCCCTCACACACCAATCACCAATGAAGAAAATGCCTTATAGACTCTGCAATAGCTTAGTCTTGTGGAGTCAATTTCTCATTTAAGATAGTTTCTTCCAAGATGACCCCAGCTTATGTCAAGTTGATATAAAAACTGACCAGTACAGGGTGTATGTTTCTGAGCATGCATGCGCCACAGCACATGTGTGAACTTCAAAGGAAATCTTGCTGGTGTCACTCCTTTTTTCCCATTATGTGGGTCATGAGAAAGGAAGTGGGTCATTAGACTTAAAGGAAAGTACCTTAACCTGCTGATCCATTTTACAGCGCCCTCATTCTTTTATGTCACATATCATGTATACATACACATATATGTATATATACACATATAGGCACACACATCCACAAAATTTGGCTCCCTATTTGAGAGTAAACATACAAAATTTGTCTTGCTGGGCCTTGTTTGTATATCTTAACATGATAATCATAAAATTTTTCAATTTTTCTGTAAATGAAAAATTTCATTCTTATTCACAGATTTAAAAAAACCTATAATGTATACTTAATATTTTCTTTATTGTTTTGTCTGTTGGTGAACAATAGGATAACCCTACAATTTGGTTACTGTGGAATAAACACGGATGTGTAGGACTCTCTGTAGTGTTCCTTGATTCCTTCTGGTATATTCTCAGGAGTGTTGTGATTGGCCCATATAGATCAATTTCATTAATATAAAACCTTAAACGTTGGAATTGCTAAATAAAAACATAAGAAAAACACTTTAAGATACAGGACTAGACAAGGACTTTTTGAGCACGAAAGGAGTAATATCTATATCTGGATCATATGGTAATTCTATTTTAGATTATAGTGGGTGAACTATAATGGACATGGACTTCAATGGACATGGATGGTGAATGCGAGTTTGTTTTCAGCCTCATCCTCATAGAATATGGTGCTACTCGTTTTCCCGACATTAACCACTCTGATGGGTATTGGGATGATGTTTTCATCATGACTGAGGATGTTTAAGGTTTATTTTCATGTGTTTATTTGTCATTTGTCCTTCATCCTTTTGGAACTGGTGACTTAATTTGCCCCTCTATTGACTGGGCACTTGGTTTCTTCATACTTCAGATATTAATCCCTTGCCAGATGTTTAGTGGGCAAAGATTTTACTCGTTTCTGTAGGTTGTTCTCTCTGATTGTTTCACTTGCAATGAAAAGCTTCTAATTTCTCACTCTCAGTTTTCAGTTCTTCCAGTTCTTGATTGGGGCCCCCTTTAGGAATCCACACTTAAAACCACAACTTGTCTATGTTATGACACTTTCAAAGTTTCAGGTCTTACAATAAGGCTTTGGATCCATTTTTGAGTTGACCTTTGCACAGGGTGAGTGGTAGTGATTAGTTTTATTTTTCTACATATGAATATCTATTTTCCCCAGATGTGATTTTCTTGGGTCCTTTGTTTTATTACATCAATCTACTTGTCTGTGTTGTGTCAAAAATGCTATTTCAATGATGGCTGTGTGGTATCATTTGAAATAAAACACTGTGATCCCAACAGCAGTAGTTACTCTGCTCAGGATCATCTTCATTATTCAGGATTTTTTGTGATTCCATATGGATTTTGAGATTGATTTGTAGACTTTGCAGAATGCCACTGGGATTCTGGTGGGGACGATATTCAATATGTAGATCACATTCAGCAATATATCCATTTTCATAATTCTACTTCTCTTGATTAATGAGCATGAGAGGTCTGTCTCCCAGTATCTATTTCAATTTCTTTATGTGTTTCAAAGTTTTCATTGTAAATGTCTTTAACTTCCTTGTTAGACTTATTTCAGGTACTTTTTTTATTTTTTGAAGCTATTGTAAATGAGGTTGATTTCCAGAATTCCTGCTCTTCATTTGTGGTAGATAAATGATTTTCGTATGTTCATTTTTTATCCTGTTATTTTTCTGAAAGTATTTATTAGATCTAAGAATTTTCTGGCAAAGTCCTGAGGTTTGTTTTAACTATAGGATCATATTGTCTGCAAGCATGAACAATTTTAATTTTTCATTTCCTATTTATATGCCTTGGATTTCATTCTCTTGTCTTGTTCTGGTTAAAATTCAAGCACTGTATTCAGTAAGAGTGGAGAGAGTGAACACCATTGTCTTGTTCCTGATTTTAAAGGAAATGATTTCACTTTTTCCCCCACTTAGTATAATGTTGGCTTTAGGTTTCTTACAGATAGACTTTATGGCTTTATAGTAATTTCACTGTATTCCTAGCTGCTTTGGCATTTTTATCACAATACTGAACTTTGTCAAAAGTCTTTCCTACATCTACTGAGATGATCATGTAATTTCTGTCCTGGAGTCTCTGTGCTAAATTATGTTTTGATCTTTATATATTGAATCTTGCTCATATCCTTAGAATTAAGCCTACTTTATTGTGATGTATGATCTTTTTTGTGTGTAGTTGAATTCCATTTGCAAATATCTTAATAAGTTTTATATTCATGTGTATTAGAAAAATAGGTCTGTCTTTTATACTGACTTTATTCAGATTTAGTGTAAAGGTAATATTAGCTTTATAAAATAAATTTGGAAACATTTCTTCATTTTTTGTTTCTTTGGAAACTGTACCAGCAGACTTTTGAAATGATAACAGTATTTTGTAGTGTAAACAATGTATCTAAAATGAAATTTAAAAATGATATAACTCATTTATGCTTCACTAAGAAACCTAAAGTATTAAATTAAAAATACAGAGCAGAAAAATCAGCATTCTAATGTATTTAACATGTGTGCCCTACAATAAAAGATATTCTATGCCAAGGAGAGTAAAGTCAGGTTCAAGGTAGCTCTTTAATTTTACCTAATTTAAGTTACTTTCAGCTCTGTTTCAGATTGTTTTATCAAGCATTGTAAGAAATATACAAAGTGAGGAGGGCTAAGTTAAGGATTACTTTTATATAGTGCCAATATTTATTATAAGGATTTTGTTGTCTTAAGGTACATGATAGTTTTAACACTATACAAATTGAAACAAAACCAAAAGTCAGTGTCCATTGAAATGAATTACTATAAGAGTTTAAATGATTACTATAGCCTATTATTAGTACAATTTAAATTCTTTGTGTCAAAGGAGCTGAGAATTTAAGATTTAAAACATATCTTACTTCATAACTTGGTATAATATCAGTCTACGTAGGCTGCCTCATTTTGAAACAGTGTCAAAGAATGTGGCTGTTCAGTTCATCCTCCAGAGACCACCTGAGAGTATGTCGAAAGTCAACCTTTAGCTGTGTTTCTATTTCTCTCATCAAGAAAGCACGAGTTTAGACTTATATGTTTTAAATTTTTACTCTTTAAGATTACATGCTACACAGTCTACTGATTCTAAAATTGAGTGGGAAGAAACAAGTAAATGCCAGTTGATGGTGCAGTAAAATGTTGTACTGTGAGTCCTACTAGGCCTGGGAACCAAAGCATGAGGAAAGTGGCCAAGCTAGCAAATGTGTTTTCCTGCAGGAAGGCGTCTCAGCCTAACACACCTACAGGCAATTCAGAACAGTGACACACACTGCATGTAAGACATGGTGGGTGCTCCGCCCAGTTGGTCTTGCAGAGCAACCACTTGATCCCACATAGCATGGATAACCCATGTGGATGGACTAGTTTCTATTTTCAAACCAAATTATATGTGCTTCATAAAACTGTCCAGTTTCTAAAACGGCGTGCAATGAACCAAACACGCCTATGGCTTGAATTCAAGTCCTGTCCTGCCCATCAGTAGTTCCCGGTTCCAAGACTATCTCCATGAGAACAGCTACAATTAGAGGCCTTTGTTACTGCCCTTTTGGTTGGATTTGTGGTTTTCAATATCCCATCCTGAAAATGAAATGAAACAGACACCTTATGTCTCACACAAACTTGCCGTCTGAAAGGAAAACGAAAGAGAAGGTAGAGGACTTAATTTTCTTGAAGGTAATATACAACTTAGAAAGTGGAAATTTTCAGCACTGAGTCCCGAGTCTTATACAATGTATGTTACTAAGGTATGCAGCTATCCATATGTTTTATGTAATGTTAAGTTTCAAGTATTACATAGCATCATTTTATTCTGTATTGATGCTAAGTCTATGAATCACAATTCTTTTGACACTTAGGCTGTATAAATATTTTTTGTTTTGTTTTGTTTTGTCTTGTTTTGAGACAGGCTTTCTCTGTGTAGTTTTGGTACCTATCCTGGTACCAAAACTCGCTCTATAGACCAGGCTGGCCTTGAATTCACAGAGATCTGCCTGGCTCTGCCACCTGAGTGCAGAGATTAAAGGCATGCACCACCGCCACCTAGCTGTATAATTTCTTTACAAAATGTTTAGAAAATGTGAAATGTTTCATGTAAATTAATATTTAAGTAATTAAACATGAGATAGTGACAAGAGATAGGAAAATCATATGTAGCTATCTATAATCATTTACATATATATATGAAGATACTGTATATCTAATATGTTTGTTTTCAACATTAATCAAGCTTTAAAGGGACACAAACTGTATTAAATAACATTTTAAAACATTGTAAGAATTTTCTGAGAAATTTTGAAAATCTTTTCAATTTCTCTGTTGACTTATTTCTAACACAGAGTCAGAGGAAGAAAGTAAGATGGTATATTTTTATGAAATAAAGCCTTTCAGAGAACAGATCTATACTAAGACTTTATCTGTATGACACCAATCTAGAGGTTAGAGTCCCCAAAGTGTACTCATATGACAGCATGTCAAATAATTGAGTTTCTGTTGAAAATAAAACGATAGCTTTTCCTCTTGAGAAGGCATTTGTTGAAGGCTTATCAATATGTCAAGTTTATAAGAATAGACTGAAAATACAATAGACCCATTCTACACTGAATTCAGTTTCTAGTTGTGACCATTGTGAACTGTATCAAAAGATCACAGTGATTTATATCTAAACTTAATGGAGGAAATCTATTATGCTAAGTCACCTGTCCCTTATCTGTTTTCTTGCCTGCATTTTAATTCTTTAAGTTTTGGAATGATAACTCTAAGTGTTTATATTAATACATGTTGTCTGAACTTACTATTAGACTTTTAATAAAGTAATCTTTCTGTCATATTTCCCAAAGAACAAAAATGTTTATTTCTTCAGGGACAGATAAAAAAAGAGTGATATATTACAACTGATATCTCAGCAAATGAAATACCTTTAGAAATAAATCCCTTCAAATAACAACACAGTGTCAGGGACTAAATGAATCACCTGCAAGCTGTATTTCCTCCCTTCTTCCCTCTCCTTGGGACCTCAACATAAGCCTCTTACACTTCCGGTACTTGTCAGTTATATGACCAACTTTTACATGCAATAAAACTTCTTCTGGACCTTTATTTGACAGGGGATGTATTTTTAGTGTTATTGGTATCTCAGAGATCATTTTTGATATGGTTTCTCACTTGACCAATACTTAATTCAAACTGCATCTAATCTAAAGTTTCTAACAAATGCATTTATCTACTTTAGACCAAGAGTTCCAGTTAAATTTCATTAATGACTTTTTAAAACTTCAAAATATGTAATCTCTCACCTATACCAAATAAAGTAGTGATGCCTGTTCTCGTTCCACAATGCAAATCCAAAATATGGAAATTATTCTTTATTATTCATTAATGTACACTTACTTTTTCTGGAACTAGTACCAACTTTCAAAGTATAAATGTCATTGTATGGACATTAAAATGGAGATTAATAAGAAGGCACAATGATATGGATGACAAATTTTCATTGATTATATGGAAATAAGAACTTATTGTTTAATGTAATGATCAGTTTGCAAATGAACTGTAGACATTTCCTAAAGAAATAAATAGCTCGTCATTACTTGATGATTATTTCAAATATTTTGCACTAAAGTTGACTATGATTTTTCACTATCAGTAGTTGTTAGGATGAATCAGCATATTTTGATAATTTTTTACACAATCTCTGTGTGTGTGTGTGTGTGTGTGTGTGTGTGTGTGTGTGTGTGTGCAAGTGCCATAGAGAACATGTGGAGGTCAGAGAACAATTTGCTGGAATGGTTTTCTCCTTCTCTCATGAAGGGCCCAGAAATTGAACTTAAGTCATTGAGCTTGGCAGCAGACACTTTTACCAAGTCATCTCAATGGACTCAGCACATATTTTCTTAAAAACTAGATGGCAAATACTTGAAGTTTCACTGGCCACATGTTTCTGATACAACTAATCAATTCTTCCTTTCATGGTAGGAAGACTACCATATAAAACACAATAACTGGTGGCTGTGTCTGCAAGCCAATGCAATTTAGTTTACCATAACAAGTAGCTGGATTTACAGTGATAACTTTCTAATCTCTATGATGATAATAATACTGTATAGCTCCATATGTATTCACTAGTCATAATCAGATCAACGCATCCATGCCATGTCATCTAGATACGACTATTCACTTTTCTTTTCAATGAGTAAACAAAAATTCAATTTTGACTTGTACATATGAAAAATAAATAAATAAGACTCAAGTCTCCAGGCTCTACAATAGATTTCCCTGATATGTATTATTTCTTGAGGGAAATCAACCTGAAAGCCAAAACATGTAATCTTTTTAATTAAGTGAAAGTTTAGAATAGAAAAGAATGTGTGAGATAGAAGTATATCTGAGTAGTGAAGTACAAACTTACCATGTATGAGATTTGGATTTGCTCCCAGCACCTAAAATAGCGTAGAAATTGCATATCTTGCTTTGACACACTTTGGACCGTACAGAGCCCTACCCGAGACAAAGACACTGGACTTTCCATTAAACCAGGGAGATGGTCATAGCTGCTAGCCCACAGATGTGGTTTCTGCCATGTAGACCAATTATAAATTGCATATTCTTATCTTAAGCTTTTGTATTACTAGGGCTGGAATATGACTCAGGGGTATGCATGAGGCCCTTAGTTCCATTTAAACAGTACAAGTTAATGAATCATTTTTAAAAGGTAAAGTTTCTTTGTGCCCATTTATAGTATTTGTCATAACAGTACATCAGGACAAGATGAGAAGGAAAGTTCAGTTCCAGCTAATACGGCTGATGCATTCTAAAACTTTATGAGGAATACTGACATAGAGATGACTGGGCAGCAGTAGATCCTTGAGTACAGTTCTTTGTTCAGATGTTTTCAAATTGTTGACTAAATTGATAAGAAGTTTGAATACATGATTTACTGCAGCACAAAAGAAATGACTAGACGTGATAACAGCAGTATCACTTTTATGTCTATTTAAGGTAAATCTTTTGGGATCAGGTTACTCAACAATTATAAGCCACCTATTAACACTTGCTATGAGTCAGATCTTTCCACAGAAATTTCAGGTAATTTCCAGTTTGAAGAGACAAAATCCTGTGCTCAAGAAGTTAAAGGAAAGACATGAGAAGTTTTAAGGACAACCAAAAAAATTTTGTGTGTAGTTGTTAGACAAAATGCAGTGTTCTTAAAAGGTACATAAAATAATAGTTTTAACATACATGTAATGGTCAGAATATATATTTTATCTACCAAACAATTATTAATTAGGATTTTCATTTTTATATAACATTGCACACCACTTAAGAAATGGTTATTGGGAGACCACTTAGGAAAATAGGATTTTAATATTGATATTTATTGCATAGCACAAGGTTACGGTTAATAGTATTGTATATTTTCAAGTTTGTGCATGGGCAGATATTACAGTAAGCACTGTCATCACAACTAATTAATTTCATAAATGTAGAGGGCTAGAGAAAAATAAAGTTATTTTTGTGGTTTTATATAGAAATACTGCAATATACTTTTAAAAATTTGAATCAGAATAAAACTAAATAGGCATATATACTAAACTCGAGGTTATGGGGCTTATCAATGTTATTCCTATTAAAAACTCCAGTGTTTTTCTTTTAAAATGAAACAACTAAAAAACACCCCAAATTTTTATTATGAACAACATATCACACTAAATTAGATGTTTTATTAATTTCTGCTGATCTCTTTAATCAATTTGGTTTATGTCAAAGATACGTCTATAAGACATATACAGTTTATCATTTGATTGTTTCCTTAGTTTATTCTCATAATTTATGGTTTTGTTATAGAAAAAAACTACACATGATTTTTTTAAACTTAAAGCATATTTTTATTTCATCCTTTTCTCTTTGTGGAAAGGGTGGAGAAAGGGAATATTTACTGTGGATGAAAGTTGTAAAATACTTAAGGCGATGAGAGTCAAGACATCCGTGACACTGGAGAGGTAAAGACAGACTTGTGATATTAGTCTATTTATGCCTCTTTGAAGACAACGGAAATAAAGTTTCTAAAATACAAGCAAGACAGTAATTAAGTCATATATAAATAAAAGGTATTTCCAATTCAGTTCAGGAGAAAATAGTCAGACGCAGAGACAAATGGCATGGTGACAAAAAGGGACAAGTAGAGTGGGAAGTGGAGAGGCAGAGAAGGAGATCGAGTACAGTCAGGTGGTATTGGCCCAGTCAAGAGCCACAGAGACAGGAAATGTATAGGAAAGGCGCTGGGCAGGAAAATCTCAAAAGCATAAAGATTTAATTTTAAAATTTTCCATTTAAGTTAACACTTTTATTAAAATCCTGATTCTTCCTTCACTGTATCTTATCAGTTTAAAAGGAGACAATGACCAAAATTCTAAAAGGCCTGACTCACCCCATTGTCCGAAAGCAGCTTGCAGTGGTATGGGATATGAATCATGGCCCTGGGAGATGTTCTCATTTACTATAAACAGTGTTGAAATACAAACATTAACTCTGGTCATTTTACCTCATTAAAAAAAATTAAGATTTCAGGTATTTTCGTTTGTACTCTTAACCAAATTTAGACTGTGTTTATGTGTGTACAGTGAAGTTTAGATTCCCGTGGTACTTTATCATTATCATTGTAAAGTGAGCACTATATAGTAAACTGAAAAATACCAAGGTTGTCACAGTAATATTATCAAGGAGTTATAACTAGAATGTGATTGTTGATCTAGATTCTTATTTATGGTGAATAGAAGACTAAAATTCTCCTGTATCAACAGGGAACTTAGATTTTAATAATGCAATGATAATATGAAGTCACTCTTTTTTCTTTTAGTCTCCGTTATTACATGTCATTTAAAATAATATATTTTACTACATAGCTCTGTACAACTTAATAATTATACATTTTTCTAGATGGTAAGAGGGAGACAATTTTGTTCTATTCCTATTTTTTTAACTTAATCTTTGCTTAATTAGGGATAGCTTCCCACTTACTTAATTCTATATACAGTTGAATTGCATGAAATTAAGTAAGATAAAAATAGGTTAAAGCACCCAAGCATAGTGGTACATACCTATAATGTCAGCACTGGAGAGACAGAGGTAAGATAGTTTTCACAAGGTCCAGGCCAGCTTGGTCTAAAGAAAAAGACCTTGTTTCTTAAAACCAGACTAAATAAATTAAATAAACAGCAGCAACAACAACAACAACAACAACAAAAAAAACAACTTTAATCCCCCCAACTAGAGTATATATATATATATATATATATATATATATATATATATATATATATATATATATATATTTAATGACACTGGATTTGAAGAAGAGTCATAGGCAGGAAGTCTCACTCATGATAGTGTGGATCACATTTAGTAGAGTGAGACTTGCATGTTTCCTCATCAACTTCTGAGTTTGTCATATAAACTTTTAATTATTTTTTGTAGTAGGACAGATCCAAAGGGTCAAGGAAAACGGCTCAGATCAGTTGCCAAGGCATGCACATAACGTACTTCCTTATGAGCCAACCTGGAATCTGTCTGAGGGCCTAGCAACAGTCAATGTGATGTCAGAGTTCCTAGTCACTGTCACAGTTCCTGGTCATTGTCAGAGTTCCTGATCATGCCCAGCCAGTGAGGGATGACCACACTATGCCACCAGACTGCAACACAGACTGGGTGCTGGGAGGAGGATACATAAGGCCTTCCTCGGTATTGAATAAATGAGTTCGTTATTTGCCTTCAAGAGACTCCCAGTGTCTGTGCCATTGACACTACACCTTCTCATCCCCTCCCCCAAGGGAGCAGTTAGATTCCAGCAACAATTTTCATTTAAAATTATCTCATATATATCCATGGCTATTTTTTCAAAATAAGAAAATGTCTATATTCTCTTAGAGTTTGGAATTTATTATGATTGGGATTATTAATAATAGAATGACAATTTCCAGCCAACAAATCTACAATATGTGTAATATACCAGGTGTTTGGAATACATGCACACACTAACACACATGATAGGCTCTTTTAAATCATCCACTCTCCCATTTGTGAATATAAGACAACACAGCAATTATTAAAAATTTAGTGATTTATGAAAGAAAATTTTAAACAAGAAAATAGTTTTTAAAAATTCAAGGAGGACCCCACCATAGACTACTGGCAATAGTCGAAAGGGTGCCTGATCTGGCCTACTCAGGTGATCAGATGGCTGAATACCCTGTCATCATAGAGGCCTCATCCAGTGACCATGCTGGGGGGTGGGAGGAGAGACGAACATGGTATCTGTGGTTGGTATGTAAAATGAATAGAAAATTTCTTAATAATAATAATAATAATAATAATAATAATAATAAAATTCAAGGAGGACACAGTAAAATTAAAGAAATTCATGTGAAAGAAATATAATCTTCCTCTAAAGTAAAAAATATAATACAAATGTTTTCTAAGCTCAAAAACTATGGCAATTTTGAGGTTCAGTCCATGAAGATACACTGTAGAACTGTAATATTCCAATTTTTACATAGATGTGGTTAAGTATAAGTTTAAAAAGCAGCTTTATGAGAAGGCACATAATACTGTGTTGCATTCCTTGAATAGACAGCAGAAAAATAGAAAAATATACTTAATCTATAATTCTAATATTCTATTGTGCTTAGTGTCACTTAACTGTTCACTAAAATAATATACACTACAATAAAATGAGTTTTGCTTCCAACTACTTGTTTTTAGGTTCCAGAAGTGTTATTCAGATCTAATATTTATAAGTTATGTTATCATTATTTTGATGGTTTGTTTTTTCATATCTATTTATTTTCAACACAATTTTGTTGCACAAGACCTAAGTGGTCTTATAATAAAAACTCCAAGCCAGATATCAGGATGAAAGCTGAAAGATCAGAGAAGCAGAGCAAGTCACAGCCACTATCTCTTACCTCACCATCTCCTCAGCCTGAAAAGATCCTGAAAGACCCAAGTTCCTGTCTCCTCCTGCCTTGTATTCCTTTCTCTGTCAAGGCATATCATTTCATGTTTCAAACTTCCTAGTGTTGGAATTAAAGGTGTGTGATCCCAAGTGCTGGAATTAAAGGTGTGTGCCACCACTGCCTGGCTCTGTTTCTCTTTTAGACTGAATTAATCTTGTGTAACCCAATGTAGCCTTGAACTCACAGAAATCCAGATGGATCTCTTTTTTGCCTCCCAAGTCCTAGGATTAAAGGTGTGTGACACCACTGCCTGACCTCTATGGTTATCTCTGTGGCTAGCTCTGTCCTCTAATTTTAGGCAAGCTTTATTTGATACACAATATATTACCACATCTTTGAGCATTCCTCTTCAGAACCTTTGAAATTATTGTACCGTTTCAAACCAATGAACTCAAATCCATAATCTTATTCACTGACAGAGTGAGAGTCTAGATTATCTAGGGTTCATTTCTCTGTCTGCCCTTGACTATGTATGTGACAGTTTTCAACTTATGTATCCTCTCTGCAACTCCTTTTCATATTTGGAAATTGGGCTAAACATAGAGCCTACCTCTGAGGTTGTTCTAAGGATAAGTATAGTTTGGGTAGAAAAGTAGGAGAGGCCAAGCTGTCATGGTTTCCATTCCCTGAGACTAAGTTACTGTGACTGCCTCTTTGTGCCATCTGTGAATTCTTCTTTCCTTCCTTTAGCAAACCTCTTTATTAAAGATGTAACATTTGTCTAGAATCACTAAGTCTTAGTAGTTAAATACCACACCTACAATCTTGCTGAATATGGAATCCATTAAGTCAGTTATATTAATAATTATTTGTGAGGTCTTATTTAAATGTCTACACTGGGCTTGCACTATTAGTTGCCTTCTAGTAACTTTGGTATAAATGAGGAAAGCCCTTTTGTATTTTCTGTGATGTGCAAGTAGTTCTTTCAGTTCAAAGAAAGCAAGTGTTTTATGAAAATAAGATTATATGTATATATATATATATATATATATATATATATATATTCTCCATAGGAAAAATAAAATAATATCACCGGTAGATTGTAGAATGCATTTTTAAAACAGTCTGCATTTTATTCTAAAAGAAAAACCCTACCTTTTCTTGTTAAATTTATCTTATGTACACTGATATGAAATTAAAGTTAAAATATTTGCAATAACAAAATAATTTAGAAGAGACTTTATAGTATTTATTATACATTAAAAATTGTCAGTTTGCTATTCTAGAAAATTCACAGAGATAGCACCTGCTCCCATTTTATTTCTATTCATTTCTGCCATAACAAGAACTATCAAAACTAAACTCATCAGATATGGCCAAGGCCAACTCTGACTCTACAGGCCCACAGCATGGAGCTATCTTAGAAATAAAAACTTGCTGTCACGGTTTGACCTGTGTGAAAACATTATGAGCTAACTAGTCAGAAACCATCACACGAGTAAATGTCAGTCCATCTCAAGTCAAGATCCCAAAGTGGAGAGACCAGCCAGAGGCAGTGTGAAGAATAGGAAGCAAAGCTAGCCAGATGCATTGCTTCCATGCAAATCCAGTGCTGTTACTTAATCTTCCTTCTTCTTTTCACTGCATCTACTTATGCGTTATTCCCAATGCTTTACTTAATCTTTGATGCACATGACTGAAATTAAAAAAAAATAAAGTCACAGATGGCTAAATAAAAATTTTGAGGGGTGGGTTTTTGAAGTAAGTAATTTCAGTATTTCCCTGTATAATTCCAATCAAGTTTAGGAAGTTTGTTGTAGACTCATAGAATAAATAAAAAGTTAGCAACATATAGATTTTTAGGTTTTAAATGCACTCTGTATTGTTCAGAATAGATTTAACACATTATATTGGGCTGGGTATTATGATTAACATACAGTAACTGTCTGGCCAATTAATTAAAATTCTCTATCAAATGCAAAAATAATCTTTAAGTAGTTTATAAGTA
The DNA here is from genome assembly GCF_049852395.1 of Peromyscus maniculatus bairdii. Lineage (NCBI taxonomy): Eukaryota > Metazoa > Chordata > Mammalia > Rodentia > Cricetidae > Peromyscus > Peromyscus maniculatus. The sequence goes on from NC_134868.1 coordinate 19,904,911, forward strand.
ACATACATGAGTAATTTTCTCAAAAAAAATACAACTAATGAGGAATGGAAAAATAATGATTTTTTTCTATTTATTCCTATAACTCATCTAGAGGGCAGAAATAAATGACCTACAGTCTAGAACCAGGATTTTCTGTATCTTGTTTTTAAAGTACTCTAAGCTTTCCTCATATCAATTAGGTCTCTCTTAAAAAGTGGTACAGTAATAATACATTTCAGCATTTCAAAACAGGACATTATTTAAAAAGAATTGACAATAGTTAGGAGTCCTATTATGAGACTAATTATGTTTATCTTCAAGCGTAAGTTCAACTACTTCGGTCAAACAGCCATGAAAACTTTAAAATCTATTTTTAAAGATATTTAAAATATCTTCTCATATCCATTTCTTCTGTTTTCGAGATTAAAAAAAATCACAGTTTCAAACAGCTACAGACATGATTTATTTCTGACCTCCTACAATAGAATTGGCATTTATTGATTCCTCACTTACTAGCAGGAAATCCCCCCGAGTTTCATTTTATGAAACAGTTACAAAATATTTAGTTCAGCTGCCATCAAAACAGCATTTGTTCGGGTTTTGTGACTCATCCTCCAGGCCCTGAAATTCTCCAACTCCAGAGATCATCTTTTTAACTGGGAAAACTGGGTTCTCAGCAGACGATCCACAATAATGGTTTTAGCAAAACTAATATGATGATTCTTATGAAAGAAATGAATTTAAAGTGTGTATCATGCAAAAATCTTTATTTGTTACAAAACCTTTTACAAAACAGGATGGAATTTTAGAAAAAATATAGTATTCATTTTTGTCAAATAATTGAGATTTAACTTAAAAGGCGGCCAATTGACTATTTCTGATTTTTTAAACTGACTTAAATTTGCAGGTATACATTCTCTATTGTTCATGTAATAAATGTGTTGTAAATATTTTTTTTCACATAGGAAGTTCCAGGAGCTGAGGACAGTAGGTAAACAATGGTTTTCTTGAAGTGTTCGAAGCTGTTTAAGAGGGATTTTAAAGATATTTTCTAAAGCTGTCTTCCCAAATTGCTACTGAATATTTAAACTATATCCTTCCTCCTCGGAGGAGATTTCAGAGCTAATACTCATTGTCTAGGCATAAAAGAAATCAATGCAAGAGATAAAATGAAGTAAATAGTCTTTTACAATCTTTTTCCAGAAACAAATGTATCAAGCAAAGCAACTTAGGGGAGGAAAGTTTTGGCTTTTAATCTCAGGCTGCAATTCATCACTGCAAGACATCAAGACAGGAACTACAGACAGGGAGCAACATCACATCATATTGAAGAAGAGAGAGATAATAAATGCTTACATACTTACTTGCTTGTTCATTTGTGCTTAGCTTTATTTCTCCACTTTTTATAATTCCCTTTCTAGGGAAGGGCACAACCCATAATAGACTAGATCTTCCCATATCAATTATATTAACTGAGACCATTCCCCATAGACATACCTACAAACCAAATCAATGTAGGTGATTCCTCATTTAGACTAACTTTTGAGGTGACTCTAGCTAGTGTCAAGTTGACAAATGTAACCATCATACTCCTTCCCTAATCAACCTGACACACAAACACATCACTTTAAAATCATAATCTTCTATTCTTGTCCATGAAGTCTCATGATGTAAATAGTATATTCCAACTTTAATAGTTTAAAATCTAAGTTCAAAGTCAGGCATGGGAGATGGCTCAATAGGGAAGAACTCTTTTTGATTTTGCAGAGGACACACATTCAGCTCCAAGCATCCATATTGGAGTTTACAGCCATCAATAGTTCCAGTACCAGAGGATTCAGTGCCTCCTTTTGACCTCCATGGGCACCAGACATGCACATAGTGCATATAAATATATGAAGGAAAAACATGAACCCACTTAAAATTAAAAAAAATTAATAGTTTTAAGTTCAAAATCTTTTAGTTGTGGCAGCCTTACAAAATTAAAACAATTTGTGTACTTCTAACATTTGATGACACAGAGTGACATTCTTACTTTGAATGGAAAGAAGGACATTACAATGGATAATCAGAACAAAACCAAATCAAGATCCAAGAGAGTAAATATTAAATCCTGTTGCTCAATGTCTAGCACTAGAGGCTCTTGTGGGCTCAAAGGGGTTTGGTGACCCCCACTTCTTAAGCTCTGGCACCTTCTGCACACACAGCTTCCTTCCTGGGCTCATGGTGGCTCTATTCCACACCTGTAGCTCACTTTGGCAGATTCTCTATCTTCCCAGTACCTCCAGTATACTAAGGTCTTTACAGAAACTGAAGCTTCATCATCACAGCCTTATACAGTGGTTTTTGTGACCTTATTGTAAGAATTCCACTTCTACCACATGGTGCATTCACTCACTCAGATGATCTCCATCCTCCCTCCACACATCCATTTTCGATGTGCTCAAAAACAATAGCATGTAGACAATGCTTGCATTGCTACATCCTGTTGCCACTTTGAGATGTAGCCCATCTTTTGTGTTTTGACATTGGGGAAACACTTTCCAAGGCAGTTGCTTTTGGGGATCATAGAATGTCTTTAGCTTAGGAGCCCCATTGAAGGAACTAGCAGTGGGTAGTGTGCTGTACTCAGGATATCATCACCTTGTTTCACTATAGCACAGCAGGTTTCACTTCACTGCTATTGATTTCTCTTTCAATCACATGTGCTTCTTCAACATGAGACTGAACAGTTCTCCCATCCTGAAATCTCTTCAGTCAACCAAACCAGTCCATCATTTCTCAGTGGAACTCCACTCGTGTTCTCGGGACACAGACAGAATAAAGCCAGATTCTTTACCAAGTATCACACGAATGACCCTTAACCTACTTCCTACTAATGTCCCCATTCCCCTCTAAAATCTGAGTAGTAGTCCTCTACAGACAACATTTTTTTTTCTCAGCATTCTTATCTTCCAAAATTCCACAAGAGCAGTCAGTGTCTACAGCATGCAGTGGCTTTTCCAGCCCAAAGAATAAAACTTTCCCACATTCTTTTCACAAAGGCATAAATGCCACATTGCCAGGTTTATCACAAGAGTCCCACTCCTCAGTGCAAATTTCTGTCCTGGTCTTCTATCAGTTGTTGGGGTAAAATACAGACAAACAGCAATGTAAGGGAGCAAGGGTTCTTTGGTTTAAAATTTCAGGTTATAGTCCATCATTGCAGGGAAATCAAGGCAGGAAATTCAGACACCTATTCATATTAATCTTAGAGCAATAAGACAGTGATAGCCTACATAGGCTTAATGTGCTTGTTTGTACTCAGATCCTTTCTCCACTCATACACAAAGTTCAGCACCCTCTACCTAGAGAATGGTATCACAACAAATAGGTTGGGTTTTCTTACATCAATTAATTTAGACAATTCCACATAGATGTGCCCACAAACTACCTCAATGTAGATAATCCCACACTGAGAATTAAAACAGACCATGACAAGGCTCATCCTGAATTGTATAGACATAATTCCATCATTTTTGCTGGTGATTGCTTCTAGAACCTAGGCCTGAACCAGGTGGTGCATAGTTTTACCCAGATGTAAAAATTGGTAAGATTTTTCTAAAGATTGTCTAAAGAAAATAAATAGCTAAGAATTAAATGAATTGAAGGGTCAAGGAATAAAGAAATATAAAACTGTAAACCTAAAATAAAATAAAATAAAAACTGACAGTCATCAGCTCTAAAGGTTAACTGCTAACAATGACTCTCTGCTTTACAAGCAGTTCCTTTGTCAACAGTCAGAGGTTAACTTTTAACCCCCTTGCTCCTTATAGCCAACAACTGCCTGGACCAAAGTTAACTTTTAATATGACTCCTAGCATTCATCCCATGCCTATTGCTTACTTTTGCTATAAAAGGGAGCTTGAAACCCATCCTCAGGGCCACAGCTTCAGAATCATGGACTCTGACTGTGGTCCCAGTTAACTGGTAAGCTTTTGTGCCCCATGGTGATTTTTCTTCCTTCCTTCCTTCCTTCCTTCCTTCCTTCCTTCCTTCCTTCCTTCCTTCCTTCCTTCCTTCCTTCCTTCCTTCCTTCCTTTTCTTCTTCTTCTTCTTCTTCTTCTTCTTCTTCTTCTTCTTCTTCTTCTTCTTCTTCTTCTTCTTCTTCTTCTTCTTCTTCAATAAAGTTTGTTTATGGTTTAATAGATTTTGGTGGTCTATCTCCATTATTGTGTGACCCCAGACTCAATAGAATGAGTAAAATACATACTTTCACAAAATGTGAATGTAGGTTTCTATAAACAATACTTACCACTTTTAATAATAATGATCTTCGTTTTTAACAAAAATTTCAAGTCATTTTCCTATGGGGGAAAAATGTATATGAAAATGAAGTTTAGAAGTTTGGACCTCTCATCTACCAGCCTGTGGATGTTGCCAACACCACAGAGGGAAAAGCCCAGAAAAATCTTTGAAAATAGAGTTGGAGACAGTTTAAATCAAGATTGATCATTTCTTTTTTTTTTTTTTTTTTTTTTTTTTTTTCCGAGACAGGGTTTCTCTGTGTAGCTTTGCGCCTTTCCTGGAACTCACTTGGTAGCCCAGGCTGGCCTCGAACTCACGAGATCCGCCTGGCTCTGCCTCCCGAGTGCTGGGATTAAAGGCGTGCACCACCACCGCTCAGCAAGACTGATCATTTCTAATCAGAGAATATTTCAGTTAAATCCTTCCAGGGTTTGAAGTCATTTAAGCTGTATTTTTTCTATTACTTGTATTTGAAAACATAATTTTAAACATGCTACTAAGTTTGTAGAGCTTGGATGTGTCAAATACGAGTCAAAACATCTTTCCTGAGAAATTGGTTGTGATTGTATTGTGTTCCCCAAAATATTGTGTACCCTAATAAACTTATTTGGGGTCAGAGAACAGAAAAGCCACTAGATACTTAGGATAGGCAGTGGTAGCACATGCCTTTAATCCTAGCATTCCAGAGGCAGAAATCCATCTGTTCAAGGATACAGCCAAGCATGGTGACTCACGCCTTTAATCCCATGGAGTGATGGTAGAAGGCAGAAAGGTATATAAGGTGTGAGGACCAGGAACTAGAAGCATTTGGCTGGTTAAGCTTCTAGGTTCTGAGCAGCACAGTTCAGCTGAGACCCATTCTGGATGAGGACTCAGAGGCCTCCAGTCTGAGGAAACAAGACCAGCTGAGGATCCGGCAAGATGAGGTAGCTGTGGCTTGTTCTGGTTCTCTGATCTTCCAGTTCACCCCAAAACCTGGCTCAGGCTTGATTCTATTAAGAACTTTTAAGATTCCTGCTACAATTGGTAGGTTACTTTTTGCATTGACTATAATTATAAAGAATACACATTAAAAGTGGCCCAATTGTTTCTCATTAAATGTAGTTTTACTTTATTTTTAGATGCAATAATTTCACTAATACCATTTTATTGACCCATGTCAATCTTCTTCAAAACTGTGTATCATTCCATATATAAGTTAAATTCAGTTAAACTTTAGCAATTTTTCTTCTAGCATGCAAATACCTTCAACTTCTTTTGTTATCAATTATTGACAAAATAGAGCTCCTTTACCTGAAGTAGCTGTAATTTACTAATCCCTTTAAACTTGTAATGTAATTTAGAAATCAATAACCAATAAGGAAAATGGTTTTGGTAATATTAAATTTTTTCCCTAAAGGTATTCTTGGAATAAAAGCAAGAAAGCTAGAGCGAGAGTGAGTGAGAAAGAAGATGAGTAGGTAGAGAAAGAAGTTGGGTAGATGACCTAGGAGAAGTTGTGGAAAGGGGATGCATATAATCAAAACATTGTATGAAATTCTCAAAGAATTCGTGAAAACATTAAAATATTAAAAATCAAATATTTTATACTAATATCAGTATCACTAATCTCATATCCAATTTTTAAAGTTTTGTAAAATTACAATTTTTTTCAAGTTTTGAAACACAGAAACTTTAAATGACTGTATGCAATCCTCATATAAGACTAATAACTAGTGTTATCTATTATTAAACAGCATATTTGCAAGGTGTGTGTATGTTTAAGCTCTGCAAGAATGAAAGTTTTATTTATATATACATAAAACTGGTTTCATGTCTTTAACAATTTGTTTTCATAAGTACATATTTAAATAAGGGCTCAAAGTTGTCTTTACCGGAATAGATTTTTGTTGGTAGAAAAGTTAATGTTTTAATCAAGAAACTTGGTTTCATTGACATTTTGAATAGTTTTGATTATTTGTTTCATAGTTTTAATGTAGTTATAGTTATAATGATAATTTATGTGTTTTTCCATTGACATCAATTTAATAGGAGCTGGTATTTCAAATCTTGGTGTCATATAGCTTCTTGTTATTTCTTTAGAATCTTGGAATTTAGAAAGTTATTTCTATCCCTCGAATGCTATTGTTTGCTTTTTTTTATAATATCGTTTTCAACTTTAAATATCATAATCTGAGTCTATGTCTATGTGATAGTGACCAAAAATTTTGATCAAATACCAAATAATTTATGTGAAAATGGAAGATTCTCATATGTTTAAAAGCAATATCATTATGTTTTTCGAAATTATGGTTAACTACGTTTTCTATATTTTCCTCTTTTCTATTTGTTCCTTCTATCTCTGATATATCAGGGGACAACCTCATTCAAAAAGTGAGATTCTCAATAGTACATTGTGTAGAGATTGGTGTGATTTTCTAGCTTATATATACTAGAAAACTGTAGCAGACAATTAAATGATGACTTTCTAGCCGGGCGGTGGTGGCGCATGCCTTTAATCCTAGCACTCGGGAGGCAGAGGCAGGCAGATCTCTGTGAGTTTGAGGCCAGCCTGGGCTACCAAGTGAGTTCTAAGAAAGGCGCAAAGCTACACAGAGAAACCCTGTATCGAAAAACAAACACAAAAACAAAAAATAAGGAATATAGTTTGTTGAATGATGTTTAATTTTTTTTACTGAATTGTTAAGTAAGGACTTGAGTGTGATAAAACATTAAAAAAAAAGTCTTGGAAATACCCAGTGTCTTAGTGCAGGATGCTACAGGAAAAGTTCTATAGACCACATGTCTTATGAACAACTGAAATCTCTCTCCTGTATTTTAGAAAATCTGAGGTCATGGTGAGAGCAAGGTTGAGTTCTGGAGAGACCTCCTCTGACCTGAAGTCTGCTGACTTCCCGTTAAGTTCTCCAAATATAACTGCGCTGATAGAGTACTTATGTAGCATCCATCAAAACCTGGAGTCTATCTCCAGCATTACATAAAACAGGATTAGTGGAGCATGCTGATGATTTCAGCACTTTGCAAATGGAAGAAGGAGAATCAGAGGTTCAAGGTCAACCTCAGCTACATAGTGAACTGGAGCACAGCCTTTGATAAGATAGCTGTGGAGCTCTCAGGCTTCTTTCCACTAATTCTACGCTGTGTTCAACAATAAGTGTGTCTCTGCACATTATTTATGGACTTTTTAAAAAAAGAACCTAAGATCTCATTACTTCATTGAGATACTATAGATATGAAATTCACATGTAAATATTTAGGAGACAGAAAGCCATTACTTCCTGGAGATTCAATAAGACTTGTAAATCTTGAAAAAGCCACTAAAAACTAAAAGAGGGATCTATGAGTGTAAAAATACAAAATTATCCATATGTTAAATCCCTGAGAATTCAAGTGGTTAATCAAAATTCATCAGAGGCACAATTACCAACACCTTTTATTCTTAGGGTCCATAAATATGAAGCTGTTCTCTAACTAGAAGTATGTCATAATTTATTATTGGAACAACTTATATCAGACAAACATTTTTCACACATCTATCTATATGCTTCTGAGCCATGAGAACCCTCTGGAATTTATAGAGCATGATGCTCAGACATAGCGACATCATGGAAATTCAGTCTGGGGAACTGGCTTCCACAGCTTCAGCTAATCTTTGGCTGAGTGGTTCAGAAAAAGAGACTAGTAGCTGCTAGCTGGTTTTCAAGAATTGCAATCCTAGTGAAGAAAAGCCATTTCCTTGGCTTTCAGTGCTATACTGAAAACCAAGTAAAACATAGCATATGCTCCTAATTCTTTATAGTCAGGGAAGGGCCTTTCTTACAGGTAACATTACTTATACAGTTTTATTTTGGTAACATTTCCTCATATCTTTCTAAACCTCATTTTTGTCTATGTGTAAGTTTTCTCTTAAGGTGCCTTCCTGTGGTGTATATGTCAAGTAGTAAATTATAATTAATTAATTTAATACCTAATTATTCAAATAGAGTACAAATTAAACTATGACCAGTTTTAGTGATAATTATACCACTTAATTTCTATTCTTACAAACTCCTTTCCATTTTTTTAACCTAGTATTTGGCATTTTAGACAATTCATTGTTTTGGAATGGTATAAATTATCTCATTATTTTTCATAACACTTACTTCTCTATTTCTGTGCTCTATCCCAGATTGTGCAAATGATTCTGAGGCTCGTTATAATTACTTTCCTATTTCCAAGTCCTAGTATTTGATTCTTCAATCTGATTTTGTGTACCTTTTCACAAAGATTGATTTCAAGGTGCATACTTCTGTAGTATTTTCCCTAAGGCCTTATATATCTGAATAGGAATGTGAATTTAGCTAAGGTAAGATTTTAAGTTTCTACCAATTTAGCTCCTTGTTGTTTGGGGTTTATTAGGTTGGAAGAGAAAAAAATATGAAAATATCTTCATTTTGATTTCTCCAGTTAACTCTTTTGGTCATATATATTTTTTAATTAAATACTGCCCAAGATAATATGCCAAATGAGTCATATCGATAGAATTGATAAATCTTGCTTGTTCGTTGGTCCTTCCTAAGGTCTGTACTATACACCTTTCCACTCAGTTAAGAGCATCTTATGTGTTTTTCAAGTACATCCTTTACCTCCTCACTTTGACTTTCTGTAAGCATCCTGATTTCCCGCCCTTTGACTTCAAACACTTTTCTGGAAGATGTTGGCTTAGGTTCATAGTGGCCTCCTTTCTGTCACTTGACTGTCCAAGGCCCTATGCTCCTCAAAGGTTGGCACTAGACTCATGCTCTTCATGTTATGCAGATTGCCACATAAGCCCTAGATTTTACTTGTTAGTAAGTTAGCCTGTGCATAAACCATGATGGTTAATCTCTTCCTTCATCATTGTTTTGAAAGATTTCTGATTGCTGTATTCACCCTAGGCAATACCAATAGTGTTTACTAACATTTGTTCCTTATTCCACATCTCTTGTCTTACCAAAATGGGACCATTTGCAAAGTTTTACAACTTATTCTCTCTCTCTCTCTCTCTCTCTCTCTCTCTCTCTCTCTCTCTCTCTCTCTCTCTCTCTCAACTAGGTTTAACAAAGGACCTAAAAATCTCTGGTGTCTGCCTGCACTTGACATTGTTTATAGACACATACATTTTTTGTTGCTGCTACTTTATTTTTTTTTTTAGTTTTGATTTGGGAGTTTGTTCATTTGTTTCCTTGCCTCAGATCTCTA